>NC_143583.1:68968422-69106790 GCF_048544385.1 Mastigoproctus giganteus
CATGTGTATCTTCTACAGATACACATGTTAACTAAAAGTGTAAGAATATTTGCTTTTGAGGCAGTGGTATCACACTGCAATTTTCAGATTCATATTAGGTCCCAAATTTCTATTTCAGTTTAGTATTTTGGCCAAGACAATGGTCTTAATGCTATAATCAGAACAAACCTTTGCCTTAGTATTGCATTGCATTTTGAATTGATAAAAGGTTAAGCTGCCATTCATTTATACGATGAGATACTGCTATGACAACCTCTTTTGGAACATACTGGTCCCTTATTAGAGAGCAGGCAGGAACATGTGATGACAAAACAATGGTAATTAAGTTATTGCTGTGAGATGCCTAACAAGCTAATGATATTTTGACTTTTTTTCAAAATGATGAAAAGTAGGTTGTAGTTGTTATTTGGTTTTTAGGAGCATTAACAACTAAGACCATATTCCTCCAGTCATGGGATATGCGGTGGTCATTCCGTGACCTTTCCGCATCCTCCATATTTGGTGGGCATGGGCTGAAACCCCGGTCTAATCAAGAAGCGAGTGCTACGCACTGCTGCTCCTGCCCACCTGGCTACGGAAGCACCTGAAAAGTAGGACTCCCTTTCCTTTCTTTTAATAATTCCAAATTTTGAACTTCCCACACTGCACAGCAGCTAACATCAAGAGGCTCCTTTACTTGTCACTAAATACCACTTGCAATCTGAAAAGAGGAAACAGGCTGTCATAATCATGTTTTCTTTCAAATAAATGGCATATTAACCTTTTAATGTGCCATCATAACCTTTTAATGAAATATCAAGATAACATATTTTTTCAGCATGCCGTGTATTGCTGTATATTGTATGGTATCTAATGGATGAGGCAAAGTGCTTTTCAGCAGTAAGCATTAAGACTATTGCATTAAATAAGCAATTTAAATACTATCACCTAAAAAAATCCAAGGAACATAGTACAGTTGTTTAAAAATATTTCACATTAATCTGCAAGTCACGACGGACGCAGAACCAAAATTTTATAGTGACTAAAAGTATAGATATTTGCATTAATCAATTTGAATAATGCAATATTTGCATTATTTCAAATTGATTCTTTCAACATTTTGAACTGATTCTTGAGTCATCATGAACTCCTACTATGGTATTCAGCAATTTTCAAAGTAGTTCAGGAAGTACAAAGCCTGCTGGGAGTACTTATGACACTGACACTGGAATTGGCTGTAACATGAAACTACATGTGATATGAAAAAACACCTAAGATTAATTTTCCAATGTGAAAACATTCTCTGAGCAGTAAAGATTACTGGAACAGCCTCTATATCAATTACAGAATCCTATGATTCTGTAATTGATACAGAGGAACTATGCCAGAAAGGACAAAGAAGTGATTATCCAGTTGTATAAAGTGATGGTTAATTAACATCTGAAACATTTCAAAACTTCATTTCAAGAAGGGCACAGATCTGTTGAAAAGGTGCAGAAAAGAGCAACAAGGTTAACTGGGGGGACCAAACAGTATTATTACCCAGTATTATTAAATTCTGTAAATTGCAATACTAGAAAGCTAACTGAGGTGTTCAAGGCTTTTAAAGGATTGAATAAACTAAGTGTTGATAGTATCTTTACTTTTTCACAAGCTACATACAACAGGCATTATCATCATCACCATCTAAATCTATTATACCCAGGATGTGCAGATCACTAATGATACTTGTCACTCCTTGGGCAATCAGCCTTTATTCTCTTTTCCACCATGCTATCCTATTTCCTCTTAGGTCTTCAGCCCTAGTCAGAGTAAGCTCTCCCTCCTATAATGCTTGCTTGACACCAACAATCATCTTCTTCTTAGTCTGCCTCTAGTCCAATACCCATTCATTTTTTTTTTTTTTTTTTGAAAATTTGCTTATTTAATCTCCCTCTTCCTATCCTTTCTACATTATTATCCAAAACTACCTGGACACACCTGTATTCACAGTCCAATGAAGCTTGTGAGATAAATAAGTGACTGAGATTAGTACCCTGCTGACATCTACCTACCTACCAAACTGCATACACAAATTATTTGTTCTTGTCAGATATTACCCTACTGGCTCTACAATTGCTGACAGCAAACATCATCCAAAGTTGAGTGTTGATGATGTTATCTGCTTCTGTCTATTAGTATAATTTATTTTCTTTAAAATTCACATTTATAGCAATGCTAATTTTTCATCAATTACTTTATTTATTAGTTAGTTCTCAATGCCACATGTTAAAATAGCTTAAAAACTGGATTCTGAGCAGCTAATTTTGCCTTTGAGCAAATTTATCTTTCACCCCAAATGAATATGTTTAACCAGAATTTGTTTTAATAAAAGAATTTGTGGCTGAGGTAAAGAAAGCCTGCACAAGAAGCAAGCAAAAGTTCGAAGAAATTTACCGGTAAAAGTACTTTGCCATAACGGCATTTGTATTGTTGCTTGTTCAGTAAACAAATGATGGTTGTTATCAGTCTGGAGAAGAAGTTGAATCCCACAGGAGCTTGAAACCCTCCCAAATTGGGGGGGGGGGGGAACTGGACCTTTTTTCTTTAGATTCACTAATTGAATTATGAACAGAGCCATATTGGAAGTTCTGGCGTTGTAAAAAATGTTCATAACATAGTTTCACCGGTAAACTTTTTCGAAGTTTGCCGTGCTTCTTGTGTGGGCTTCCTTTGCTTTTTTTTCTTAATAAACAATTTATCCACTAGTCCACCAGTGATTCTATAGAAAAAAGGTCAGGTTAGCCCCTCCACTTCGGGAAGGTTTCAATCTCCCATGGGATTCAATTTCTACTCCTGACCAATAACACCCACTGTATGTTTACTGAGCGAGCAACAATACAAATGCTGTTATGTAGTGGTAAATTTCATCGAACTTTTGCATGCTTCTTGTGCAGGCTTTCTTTACCTTCGCTGAATTTGTTTATCTTGCTTCCTTCACTTCCTGTTTTAATTGTTATATTGTTTATTTCCACCTTCATTAAAGACTGTTCCTAAATACACAAAATTGCTAACATGGCCCAAATTTTGGTTATTCAGTCTACACTCCAAATTTTACTATTTCTATTATTTAACAGTACAGTATCACCCACACACAATAATAATAGTAATAATAATAATAATTATTATTATTACTGCAAGACCTATGGGTGCAACCCCATAGCTGGCTATGGAGTACACAGTCGTAGGCATTGAAAACCTACACAAAGTCAACCTGATACTAACACACTTCCTAGAAGCAACCAAGGCAAAATGGAGAACCACTATCAAGGTTAAGAACATCACAACCAAACAAATTGTCATCAAAACACGAATCTTCTAGGGAGATGCCCTAAGCCCACTGTAGTTTTGTCTAACACTACACCCACTGTTCACCATGCTTAATGACAGCAAGTATGGATATACCCTAAAAAAAGGGAGGACGAACCTACACGCCCTCTCTCACCTGATGTACACATATGACATCAAACTCTATGCAGCAAGTGAGAATTAACTCCCACAGCTATTCCGCATCATCTGAAGAGTTCAGCACCGATATCAAGATGTAATTCGGACTAGACAAATTCAAGATCCATGGACTGCAAGGAAATCGAGTTGGCCAAAACTACTTGTTTGTTTGTTTTAGGGTTTTATGGCACATTAGCATCTAAGGCTATAATGCGCCAAGTCAAGCCAAAACTACTAGCTGAAGATCAGCGAAGAGATTGAAACCATGAGAGGGAGAGAGCTACAAATACTAGCTTTACCATTAGCATTACTTGAGGCATATGCTGCAAGAAAGCAAGCTTATAGAGTATCAGCCAAAAAAAAAAAAAAAAAAAACCCCTTCCCATTTCACCCATCCAGTCACTCCAAATGTTGGTCTAGTACAGCCTTAAATTTATATATGCTATCAACTTCTACAACAATAGATGGAAGTCTCTTCCAGCAATCAACTACCTGCTGGCTAAAACAAATTTCTGCACATCTATTCTACAACGGTCTTTCCTCAACCTAAATCTATGCCCCCTCAGGTTCTTGAATCTCAGCAAGTGGAAATATCCCATTAGCATTGAGCCTGCTCAAAACCATTCAAGGCCTTGTATGCCTCAATCAGATAACCTCGCAGTGCCAAGTCTCCAGATGCTGCAGCTTACAGAATTTAAGCCATTCTTCGTAAGAGAACCCCTTCGTTCTTTTCACCAATCTTGTTTCCCTTCGCTGTACTCGTTCTAGCAACTCTACATCTTTACTAAAATGAGGCCTCCAGACCTGTATGCATTACTCAATGAGTGGCCTGATCTTTGCCTTATACAAAGGTATAATCACCTCCTTGTCTCTGCTAGCAAAATTACAAAATTACTACAAGGAGTGGCCTGATCATTGCCTTATACAAAGGTATAATCACCTCCTTGTCTCTGCTGGCAAAATTACTAAATAACATTGACAAAACTCCATGACCTGTTCTAGCAGCCCATCAGCACTACTCAGAGAACATCATACACAATTATCCCCAGGTCTTTTTCATTCTCTACCTCCTTGAGTGTAGTACCACACAGTTAGTATGTTTCTCTTCAGTTACTGCTACCCATATGCAGTACTTTGCATTTGTCAATATTAAACTTCAGTTGCCGCTTTTCAGCTCTAACTTTTCTAGATCTTATTGCAGTAGCATACTGTCTTTACTATCATTAAAAACCCTGCCAACCTTTGTATCATCTGTAAACTTGGACATTAGCATTAGTAAAGGTATATGATGCAAGAAAGCAAACTTATGCAGCATCAGCCAAAACAAAAAAAAAAAAAAAAACAACATGCTCCCATTTCACACCTCCATTCATTCCAAATACCTGTCCAGCTCAGCCTTAAATTTATTTAGGCTATCAACTTCCACAACAAAGGGTGGAAGTCTATTTCACCAACCAACTACCCGCTGGCTAAAGGCACACTTCCACACATCTATCCTACATCTTTCTTTCCTCAATTTGAATTTACGTCCTCTCAGGTGTTTATTCTGAGCAAGAGGAGCACATCCCATCATCATTGAGCATGCTCAAACCATTCAAGCCTTTATACACCTCAACCAGATCACCTCACATTTGCCTAGTCTCCAGACACTGTAATTTGCAAAACTTAAGCCTTTCTTCGTAAGAGAAACTCTTTGTTCCATTCACTAATCTTGTGCCCTTCTCTATACTCGTTCCAACAGCTCAACATCCTTCTTAAAATGAGGCCCCCAGACCAATATACAGTACTCAAGGTGTGGCCTAACCATTGCCTTATACAAAGGGATAATCATTTCCTTATCCCTGCTAGAAAAGTTTCCTGTATATCATCGACAAGACACCCTGAGCTACTCTTGCAGACCACCTGCACTTCTCAGAAAACTTCATATCTGCCTGCACAATTACCTCAATGTTAAACTTCATTTGCCACCTCTCAGCCCATCTGCTCAACTTTTCTAGATACTTTTGCAGCAGCATACTGTCATTAACAACCCTGCCAACCTTCGTATCGTCGCAAACTTGGAAATTAAGCTTGATATACCATCATCAATATCATTTATAAATACAGAAAACAACAATGGACCTAACACTGAACCCTGAGGGACTCCACGATGAGCAGTGTCCATTGATTATCACTCTGTCTTCTCCCACTCAACCATCCCTTTATCCATAGCAGCAATTTGCCTCCAATGCCACACTACTTCAATTTGTTCAGCAGTCTTCCATGTGCAACAGCATCAAAAGCCTATCTAAGATCCAAATATATGATATCAAAGTTATTTCCTGCATCCAGTTCCTTCGTGACCACATCATAGTATCCAATCAAATTGGTCAGGCAAGACTTTCCCTTAACAAAACCATGCTGTGTCTGAGCTATAACTGAAGTCTTGTCTAGATGATCCTCAGTGCTTCTTTAATCAGTGCCTCCATTAACTTTCCTGGAACAGAAGTTAAACTAACAAGTCTATAATTATTTTTGTTGCCCTTTGATCCTCCTTTGTGAATTGGGATCACATTTGCACATCTCCAGTCCATGGGTACCTCCCCTGAGTCCAAAGAAGCTCTCATAATTATGGCTAAGGGTTTGCTTACTTCCTTTGCTGCCTCTTTTATTATAACTGGATAGATCACATCCACCCCGGGTACCTGTTTTATGTTTATCTTCAACAATTTCTCCTCCACTTTCCTCTCAAAATCATCTAGCTCACTGCCAGAGTTTAACTCACCTCTTGCATTTCCCTCCCTGAATAACTCCTCATGTGTGAATGTAGATGAAAAATACTTATTCAGTTTGAGCAGGATCATCAACAGTTGAACCATCAATATCCAGTGGACCAATCTGATTCATCCCTTTCCTTCTAGAGTTTACATAGGTAAAGAACTCTTTGCTGTTTTTCTTTGCATCTTTTGCCTGCCTAATCTCCTTTGTGACTTGGTTACAGATCAGCTTATATCCATCACAGGCTTCCATATCACCCATTAATTTATATGTATCCCATGCATTTTTCTTCTGTGACATATGTCTCATTAGTTCATCTGACCTCTATTTAGGCCTAAACCTTGAACAATATTTCTTAGTTGAGCTTCCAAGATAAATTCTTTCAATGCCTCCCATTTTGAATTTGCTGTTGGTAACGTCATCAGTTGGTCCCACTGTATAGAATTTAAATACAGTCTCAGACTACCGTAGTCGCCTTTACAAAAGTAAAAACCCTTCCTTTTACCAATGATGGTAGTTACCTCTTTGAGTAAATCTCACTTCAGCACACTGTGATCACTGCCACCTGGTGGTTCCTTTATCTGCAGATTCTTAATGAATGAAGAATCACTATTGATAATCAGATCAAGAGTATTACTCCTTCTAGTTGACTCCCGAACATGCAGATGTAGAAAACAATCATCCAATAAATCGACAAAAGCGTTGCTAGTGTGTCAGTGACCAACCCACAAATTCCAGTCAATATTTGGGAAATTAAAATCCCCCATTATAAGACTCTCTGTACTGGCCCACTCTATTTCCCTGTACAGTTTCTTAATACAATCACCAGAGTAATCAGGCCTATAGCACACTCCTACTCATAATTTTGATCTCCCAATGCTTATGTCACACCAAACTGACTCGACACTGCACTGTCCATTGATGTCGAGTGGCTTCACTTCCTTAGATTTTATATGTTTCTTAACTAATAGCATAACCCCCCCCCCTTCCTATCCTATCTATCCTTACTGTACACATTATACTCCCCAAATTCCAGTTCTGCATTCCTTATATCTGTGTGACACCACGTCTCTGATATCCCAACAATATCTGCTTTTGATACGTTGAGCAATACCTCAAATTCTTGAAATATATTTACCAAACTCCTAACATTGGTATATACAAAAGTATACATGCACCTGTTCCTATTCTTAGCTACCCTAACACAACCCACGTGTTTACTTGTACCGCAATGACTCCCAGCAGTCTCTCAAATACCCTGCATCTTGTTTTCGGCTGCTGCTCATTCCAATAGAAGCAGTGTAAGAATCACTTTCACCTCTGACAGTGGCTACTGTTATTCTATTATTCCTTGTATCCCCCCAAGCTAGCAGGTTTCTGATCCACCCAGCACTGCCTCAATAGCATCAGCAAATTAAGCCTGATATACCTTCATTGATATCATTAATAAATACACAAAACAACAATAGGCCCAGCACCGAACCCTGGGGTACTCCACTAATAACATTAGTCTATGTAGAGGAGTGTCCATTTATTACCACTCTCTGCCGTCTCACACTCAACCATCCCTTTATCCATTGCAGCAACTTGTCTTTAATGGAATACCATTCCAATTTGTACAGCAATCTTCCATGTGCAACAGCATGAAAAGCTTTCCTGAAATCCAAGTATATGTTATAAAAATTCTTTTTTGCATCCAGTTCCTTTGTGATCATATCGTAGTATCTAATTAAATTGGTCAGACAAGGCTTCCCCTTAACAAACCCATGCTGTGTCTTAACTATTACTGCAGTCTTGTCTAGATGATCCTGCAGTGCTTCTTTAGTTCCAGTGATTCCATTATTTTCCCCAGAATACAAGTTAGACTAACAGGTCTATAGTTACCTGTGACACATTTTTTGAACCCCTGTTGTGAATTGGTGATACATTTGCATACCTCCAGTCCATGGGGACCTCCTCTGAGTCCAAGGAAGCTCTCATAATTATGGCTAAGGATTTGCTTACTTCCTTTGCTGCCTCCTTTAATATTACTGGATAGATCCTATCCACCCCAGGTGCCTTTTTTTATGTTTAACTTCAAAAATTTCTCCTCCATTGGTCTCAGTTATTACAAAATCATTAGCTCCCTGTTAGAGTTTGATAAACTTCTCCCCTCTGGAATAACTCCTCATGTGTGAATGTAGATGCAAAATACTCTTTCAGTTTATCAGCTAGCTGAGCATGATCATCAACAGTCAATCCATCTATGTTAAGTCCAATCTGATTCATTCCTTTCCTTCTTATATCTGTGTGACACCATGTCTCTGATATCCCAACAATATCTGCCTTTGATGCCTTGATCAGCACTTCAAATTCATCAAAAATATTTACTATATTTTTGATGAATATAGTAAATTTGAGTTTAATAAGAGTCTCCATTGAACATATCATAATTTTTCTGAAGTAATCCAGTTCTAAAAGCTAACCATTATTGCTAAAATGATTACTTATTTGTGAGTAAACCTCATAAGTAAAATTATTAAATTCATAACTTGTTTCAAACTAATTTCTTTTTTTTTAGTGCTATGAACTCTGAGCTGTTAAAAACTTAGAATACAATGATAAATTAGAAATTTAATAAAATTGAAATGCTTTCTGAGAAAAAAAAGTTATAAAGCAGGGACATTTCAGAATTTTTTTTTTTTTTTAAACCGCAAATGCAAAAGGTATTAAAACCTATAGTACTTAATACTGTGCATACGTTGAAGGTTGAGAAAGCTGAAGATTATTATTAGCCATATGGTGCAACGAAGCCTGAGGCTTATGCTGCATCAACCAAAAAAAAAAAAAAAAAAAAAAACCTCAACACAGCTATTTACTTGTTCCATGATGACTCCCAGCTAGCCTGCTGCTCATTACAATAGAAGCAGTGCAAGGATTGCTTTCGCCCCTGCCTGCAGCTACTGTTAATCTTTTAGTTTGTGAATCCTCCCAAGCTAGCAGTTTAACGACCCACCTAACATTGCCTCGATAGCATCAGCAGCTATTCTTGCACCCTTTCTATTTAAGTGTATCCTATCCCTGTAGAAGCAGTCTCTCCTGTTAGCAAGCACAGACCACGTTGAGAAAAATTCTACCCCATGAGCCTTGTACAGTTTCTCCAGGGCCGAATTGATTGACAAGGCTCTCATCATGTCTGGGCAGAATTGCAGACACTTTCAAATTCAACCCTAGCTCGTGACTGTTTTTCAATGTTGACCTGTACATGTTAAGTAAATCTGCAGGTCTCTTACCCCTTAAGGTCGTTAGTGCCAACGTGTACAACAATATCACCTTTTATGCCCTTAAAAGATGATATCTGCTCTACAACGTCATAAACTTTTGCTTCTAGCAGACATACCTGGTCCTGTTCCACCTATCCGTTTTGCATAATATATTCCCCGTTTCCCTGACAATAGAGTCACCAACAATAACTAGTTCCTGTGAGACCAGCGTATTCTGCTTTGGAGATTGCCACTATGTTGCCTGATGCACAGGAGTGACCTCTGGAATTGAGTTAGGCAGCTGAGAGCTTGATGAGCCCTCTTATTAATTTTCTTCCATCCACCCTACACCTCAAACTCTCATAGACACCCATCAGAATGCTGAGTTGATGCCTAATTTCCTCAGTCTCTGCACACAGACACAGACATCCTCCTTGGCTTAGATGTCTATGTGTGTCCTAGCGCACACCTTCCTTGGATAGATCATGTCCTGTTCTAGACAAGTCTTGAAAACATTTTGCCCCCTTCGGTTCTACCCTGAGCCACAGTGCTCTGGCTAATTTGTGAGTATTGCTTTGCTGCTGTAGTCTGGGTCGTGATTCCATTTAAGTACAATTGAATTGACAATGAAATTTAATAAGATTAATAAATTTTACTGATTAATTGATAATACTATACTAAGCTAATAGATTTCTAATACAGTGCTACTTGTTTCGCTATCTAGTTTTACGTTAAACCTTATGCTATCTTGTTCGGGACATATGTTGTATCATATAACAATGGTAGCAAGTTACGAACGGTAAAACTACAACACTAAGTATTAACTTTCAAAATCGCTATCTAAATTCAAAATAAACCAAACAGCTTGACTAGGACTTGACTAGCAAGCTACTTATTGAAAATAGTTTAATATAAGAATTAAGTCAATAAAATGGCTAAATATAATTAAAAACTTAGAGTTCGCTGGAGCTGCAATATCTTATCCAACATGTGGATTGGATACCCTTACCGATACTGAGTAATAACTTACAAAATCTCTAAGTTCAAAATAAACTATGTATCGTAAATAGGAATATAAAGCTACTTCTAGAAAATAAATTAATATGCCAATTTAAGTCAATAAAATGGCAAAAATTTAAGAAAAACTTCTCTATTAGCTGGAGCTGTAAAAGCTTTGCCCACACTGAGCTACTCTCATTCCTATCCTGAGGATGATGCAGGCTCAGCAGCTAGAACACGAGGAGATCAAAGCCAGCCTCACTGAGAAATACCATCAGAGACTTAGAAGCCTGTTAAACTCCAAGCTGAATAGCAGGAACATAATCATGGCCATAAACACCTATGCAGTCCTAGTATTAACGTATTCCTTTTCAGGATTATAGATTGGACCAACACTGAACTGGAGGAAATTATGAGATCAACAGGATTATGATGAGAAAGAGACACCAATACTACCCAAAGTTGGCCATTGAGAGACTGACTATAGCCCATAAAGGAGGGTGGGGTCTGACAGACCTCACCGAACAACAAAAGGTGATTAAGAATCTGAGATATTACTTCCATGAAACCACAGTGCCAATCTACCAAGCCTTAAGAAAGATAGAAAAAAGGCACACACCACTCAGCCTCAACAAGGAGACCCCATCACGAACCATCTAGAAGAAACAAAGACAGAAAGATGGGCGAAGAAGGAACTTCATGGCAAGCACTACAATGACTTCCATCCTGTTGACAAGGTTACTGGAATAGAAGCTTTTTCAGGAGCCGCTAAGTGAAACTTCATTGATTTAAAATGAGTTGTGTAGTATTTATTTGTAATTCCCTGATGAATTTGTTCTTTACTTGGCCATTGTAATTGTTTAAAAACCACAGTTGACTTCTGCCACCATTGTGTTTTATTGATAAGAATGTTATCCATTTGCATTTTGTCACCATCGTGTTAGTATTACTACAGGCGATACGTGGAGGATTTTACATAGTTTTGTAGCAGCGTAACGAGAATCAGAAGAGGCTTATAAACTATAATTTATAATAATACATAAGTGTTTTAATAACATAGTATATAACATTACTACCCAAAGTAGTAATACACTTAAGTAGTAGTAAGTACACTTACTACTACAGTCAGTCCTCGTATAGCACGATAGTTGTGTTCCTAGAAACTCTTGTGCAATGCAAAATCGTGCAATATAAACAACAGGCCCTATGGGAAAAATAGAGTTAGGTGCCAACCATCCAAGATTGAACACAGATTTGTAACCAAAACATTACCAAACACAATATACGTATTTCATTATGACTATTACGTAATAAAATATTGCATAACAGTAATTGCACATTAGCAATAGCTTTTGCTATTGCTTTTGTTTGGATAGAAAATCAAACAAACTTTTTTGTTTGATTTTCTATCAATTTCTCAATTACACTTTGAGTTGTTCCTGCTATGAAAGTTTTTATTTTCTCTGCATTCTTTGTAAACCATGCCTCAAATGGAAATCATGCCTCAAACTAGAGCAACAAAGTAATGGACTTAAAGCAGTGGGAGTGCTGCGGCTTGGGGAAGAACTGAATTGGTCACATACAGATGTGAACAATTTTTTTCGAAAATGACATTTATAAAATCTAAGAACAGGTCCTGAATTTCTGAAGTAAATTTAGAAAATACTCTGTGCTACAACAAATATCAATCCAGATATCAATTCACTGATAAAAAATAAACAGTAACAAATCTCTCATTAAATATTATAAAAATAAAATATTGCAATTTTTGTTACTGGAACTGTATCTGTATTTTGTTACTATAATTGTATTTTTGTAATTTTATTTTGAATTTGTATTTCATTTTTCTTATTAATTAGATGTATGAATATTGCAATAAATAACGTAAAACTGTTTATGACAATTTTTTCATTACACATCTTTTAAAAATCCTAAAAATTATTTATAATTTAATTTAATAATCATATTAATCTTAAAAATAATCCTAAAACTCACGGAAAACTAAAAAAAATTTGGCCTGTGTGTACCTCACAGGCCTCACTTATTTAGCTTGTCATTTTAAAAAGGATGCCCACTCCTACTTTATATAACAATATACTAACGATTTTCATGAAATACTACAATGTGAACAAACATGTCAAACAAGATGACAAAGAATGTCTTACCTACTGCTTAGATAATTGACATTTGCTTAAGTTGATCATTGTTATTTGGTTTTTTTTTTTTTTTAGGAGCATTAGCAACTAAGGCCATAATGCTCCGGAAATATGCGGTGGTCATTCCCTGACCTTTCCGCATCCTCCGTATTTGGTGGTGACGGGCCTGAACCCTGGTCTAATCAAGAAGCGTGTGCTACGCACTGCTGCTCCTTCCCACCTGGCTACGGAGGCGCCTGCCTAAGTTGAGATTGAGATCTCAAGTTTGGGAACACTGGGATGAAATTGTTTTTTTAAAATAATTTTTAAAAAAAGCAATACTTACCAATACTTTTTATTCTTACTCCAACTGGTCTACGGTAATTATTTACAAGTTTTCGAGCATCAAGTCTAATTTCTATGCCATTGTTTATTAAAGCAAACAGTGGAGCCAGAGGAAAGGCAGCAACAAATATTGTCACAAATCCAAACTGCAAAACTGAAAACAAAAGATTAAAAAAAAAAAAAAGCACTAAGGAATATTTCATATAAAGATTTAATTTAAATTGCATGACAAAGTAGACTACCCTAGTAGTTAATCATGCAGAAATAAAGTAAAAAAAAAAAAATAAATAAATAGCAAAATATAGTTAAAAAAAATAAATAATAAAAAAATAAAAAATACAATGGAATTACAAATATAGCAATTACATTATATAATAATCAGGTTATTGTGAAAGTGAACATTTATGTGTAAGGTCTCATGACCAATAAAATTATAATAAAAATACAAAAAGATGGTCCCTGAGGTTCGATAGAGATATTCTTCCACTAATAACAGCCAAAGAAGTTTGAGCATGTTGCAATGTTAAACTTAGCTATCCTGCAAATCTATAATGTGGTGATTGACATCCATAGCAAACAAGTCATGTTTATATCTTCACGCTGACAGGTGTTAGTAATTTCAGATATATCCCCTCATCTGAAAGGCTCAAGGTATAAATGCTCAAGTGTATACTGGAAGTGTGAGATCATTTTTCATAAAAGAAAGGATATGTCTCTAGAGTACTAGGTAGTATATATTCTTATCATCAGATGCATTATCACCATCTTATTTATCAGAAGACTTGAATAGCAGTTACCAACATACTACTCCCACAGTGTAGGAAAATTTCTTCCATTTGGCTCTGGATAATGCAAAGCTTTAGAAATCTTAAAATACGGTGTAGATAGACTAATAATAAAATAGCAAATGCTTAAAAAAGCGATACTCACCTTGAATAAATCTGCATGGTTTAATTAGAGAGGGTTGGTTAATATTTAGGTTGAATAGTTGAGTTAAAGAGACTAAGGGAGGGGCAAAAATAAAGTGTTATTTCAGAAATTAGAATAGGCACAAGGAAGCAGGTGTGTACACATCTAATCCTTGGTTGTCATTAAAGTAGGGCAAAATAGTTGATATTAAATAAATAATATAGTGGGCCAATAGTCATTACGGGGACTTTCGTTGAATTACAACATCTTCAGTTGGCAATTGAGTGGATAGAGAATGCGTGCGATATTTAAGAAAATATTTATACTCTCGTGATGCACTTTTTGACATGTGGTAATTTCAACCGTGAGAGGTTCCAAATCGGTGAAAGGTTGAAGGGAGTTTAGTGTTTAAGACTTTAAGACTGGAGTGGTGTCGATACCACTCAATGGCTAGTGCTTCATATTGAAGAATCCTATAGTTGGATTTGAGTTTAATAATAGAAATGGCAGAATCGATAAGAGGGGGTGTGGTTATGGGTTTCAGTGTGAGTTGTGAGTTCTGTAACGATTTGATTAGTCGTAAGACTGTAGTGGTGATAATATGCACGGGTGTTAGAGGTTTTGGATGAGCCAAATTTTGTAGTAGTGCTTCCAATGTAGTAGTAGTGGCATGTGATGCAAGAAACAAGTGCATGAGCTTATACAGCATCAGCCCCAAAAAAAAAAAAAAAAAAACACACACCATTCCCTCCAAATGCCTGTCCAGTCCCTCCTTAAATTTATTCAACCTATCAACTTCCACAACAACAGATGGAAGTTTGTTCCAGCAATTAACCACCCGCTGGCTAAAGGCAAATTTCCACACATCTATTCTACACCTGTCCTTTCTTAATTTGAATTTATGCCCCCTTAGGTTCGTAATCTGAAAGTGGAAGGATCCCATCAGAATTCAGCGTGCTCAACCCATTCAAGGCCTTAACAGGTGTCGCAGTTTGGCTGGCAATTAATAAGGTATATTATATTATTCAGATCCCTGATGGGATATTTATGTGTATCTTTGTAAAAGTTGAAGAAGGATCCCAGTTTATTGTAAGTGAAAAAGACGAGAGATATCGGTATTGTTGAATATACGTCGGAACTGTCCTACTAGTTCACTGTGATAGGGGTGGACTATGCGGGTGTTTGTATTGTTGTTATGGCTGATCGGGTTATTAATTTTATTTTTGGCAATGGAAATTGTATGTAAGATAAGTTGATGTGGGTAACCTCCAGCTATGAATTTATCGGTGAGGTATTGGATTTCGTCGTGTAAGTCATTTTGTGAAGAGCTAAATTTTATTTGGTTATATAAGACAGCTTTTTTCGGTATTAAGGGGGTGATGTGAAGCGAAATGTAAGTATTTGCCAGTATGTGTGTTTTTCCTGAAAATTTTTGTACTTAGTTTTGTACCTGTAATGTAGATGGTGAGGTTGTTTAGTCCAATTTCAAGGGTAAATTTAAGCCTGTCATGTACAGAATTCAGTTTTGAAAAGAAAATGTCGATACTAGGTCTATTGTCTATTACAAGGATGTCATCAGCATAGTGTATGTATAATTTTAATTCAGGGGGAAAGGGTGTAGAATTTGGTTCTCGATGGCGGCCAGGTAAATTTCGGACAAGGAGGCCAAAATACCTAAGCCAAATATTTGTTGAAAAATTTGGTTGTTAAATCTGAAGTATCTGGCATCTAATAAAAGTGTAGTGAGTTCGAGGATGTGGTCTATGGAGAGGGAGGTGCGTTCTGTTAAGGTGTTATCTGCTGCTAGAAACTCATGTAGAGCTTGTGGGGTATATGGACATTGGTATAAAGAGATGTGACGTCGAAGAACATTAATATGTCACTATTGGATATTACGATATTGTTGATTTTTTGGAAGGCTTGATTGGTGTTGTTAATTTTAAAGGTGGAAAATCTAGTAAGAGGGGATATAATTTTGACTAGGAAGGTAGATAAATTAGCAAAAGCTGATTTGCTGTATGAAACTATTGGTCTTAATGGATGGTCAGTTTTATGTAACTTAATAATCCCAAACATATGGGGAAGGATATTGTTGTGGATTCCTATTTGTTGTAATGTAAAAAGGTTAATTTCCTTATTTTGTCTGAGTTTCCTAAGAATTGTTTAGTTTGTTTTTGAGTTTGTAATGTTGTGGTTATTGTCACTTATATATGTGTCATGGTCTGCTAGGATAGATTATATTTTTTCAGTGTAAGTATCTTTGTCTAGTATGACGATCATATCTCCCTTATCTGCTTTTTACCACATGTCAAAAAGTGCATCAAGAGAGTATAAATATTTTTTTAAATATTGCACGCGTTCTCTACCCACTCAATTGCCAACTGAAGATGTAATCCAACGAAAGTCCCCGTAATGACTATTGGCCCACTATATTATTTATTTAATTTCAACTATTCTTCCTTACTTTAATGGCAACCAAGGATTAAATTTTTTTTTTTTGGTAGTTGTTAGCGCATCAGCTTCTGTGGCCATAATGCACCTCCCAAGGTTTTTGCAGTACTTTGATCCAAGCCCAAGGTGGGATTCGAACCCGCGACCTTTGGGTTGCCAGGCAGGCACTTTACCCACCCGGCTAGCCCGGTCAGCCAAGGATTAAATGTGTACACACCTGCTTCCTTGCACCTATTCTAATTTCCTCAATAGAGATATGTGATCTTGTCTAAACATCTGAATGTTGTTGAAGATACGCAGAGGAGCAGAAGAATCCTTTATTGTGAGATATAAGATAGACTGAGTTTTAGAAAGACTGAAATCAACTAAGTTATCTTTGCCCCACTGGAGATTTACCGGAGATCAACATTTAAGGAATTGGTAGTGGATATTCTAGAATCTGAAGCTGCTTGTGCAGGGAAAAGTTTCTCAAACTGGAAGGTGAAATACAATGTGCTATCATCAGAAAAACTATGGATAGGATTTCCAGTCAAAGGAAGAAGGTCATTAATATGCAAAACGAAAAGAGTTGGAGAAAGAACTGAACCTCGGGGAATAGGGGCTCGCACTGGTGAGTATGGGCTTGGCACACCCAGGGTCCTGAGCTAGATATCATCATTCTTCTCTTTCTTGGTGATTCCTTTCTACTTCTCTCTTTCTCAGAGTAACTTGGGAATTTTTTTGGCTGGTGCAGCATAAGCCTCAAGCTTCCTTGCACCATACGGCTAATAATAAAATAAAAAACACCAGCATTCGGGGAGAAGTTAGAAGACAGATCATCACCAGCAGTGAGTGGTCAGAGAGAAAATTGGATACCTAATTACAGAAAATAGATTGCAAACCATAGGACAGAGGCTTATTCAGAAGACCTTTATACCAAACACAATCAAAAGTCTTTGAAATGTCAAGAATTGCTTGAGTTTCACCAAACTCTTCCATTGAATTTGTCCATAGATGGGTAACATAATCCAAAATATCACCAGTGGATCGACACTGACGGAATCCATACTGGCGATAGTTGATCAGATGGAACATCAGGTGTTCAATATTATCCT
The DNA here is from genome assembly GCF_048544385.1 of Mastigoproctus giganteus. NCBI lineage: Eukaryota > Metazoa > Arthropoda > Arachnida > Uropygi > Thelyphonidae > Mastigoproctus > Mastigoproctus giganteus. The sequence continues at coordinate 68,985,820 of NC_143583.1, forward strand.
TTTTAGTTTAGAAATTTTCATTACATAAAAGTAACAGAAATGGTTTTTTGGCTGCCATATCAGAAAGACAGAAAAATGCATAGAATATCGCATAAATTTAAGCTATTGCCCTAACTTCAATCCACAAAATTTGTAACATGCAGAGAGCACAGCTTTTATCTTGGTTGTTGAGATCACAGTGAAAATATAGTTATAAGCTCTTTTTTTATAATTGTTCTAAACTTAGAAGTTGTAAATTTGCCACACATATAACAGAACTATTTACACACATATTCACACAACTGCAATTATTTTGCTTATGTTACAATTTTATTAAGCAAAATCATACACAAAATCATAAGGGCATGTTCTGTAGCAACAGATTAAACTTGCAGAAACTTGTACTGCTGACTACTTTTGCCTTCAGCAGTACAAGTTTACTGATAGCAAAACAAAATACATTTTTTTTTGCCAATAGCAAACTTATACCTGTGCTGATGAATCAATTTCATTGCTTTCTCCTTTTATATTTAAAAGGGAGAAGCAATGAAATGGAGGAGAATATTCTCTTTTTATTCTTTTCAGTAACTTTGCTATTAAAATCTAACTTAGATGAAAAGAGTAATTATAGTCTGCAACATGTTCATCATTTGAATATGTCCTAACTTTTATGTATTCGGCACTCAGCAAAAAACATTATAACTAAAAATCCTATGTTATGGACAATTTTTAATCCTGGTTTTGGAGTCGAAACATAAATATTAGTAAACAATAATGTTTTTTTGCACCAGGTACAAAATGGCTGTTGACTAGTATATTGAGCAAAGAAGTAATGAGTTCATAAACCAGTAAAATGTTTGTCTTTAAGTCAAGATTGCATACTGAACATCCAAAGAGGATAATGTTAATTAAATTTAAAAATAAACAAAATTTTTAAATGTAATTAATATTTAAATTAAAATGTCACACAGTTAAAATTCAAAGTAACATTAAATTGTATTACCTATATTTGTATTACTTTTAATTTGAGAAATCATATTAGAATCTAAACTGGATTAATAGACAACAAAAAATTTAGCCAATTATTCTTTTAAATGAATTCTTTCAGAAAATTAATAAAAATTCAATTGTATTTGTAATAAATGTCAGTATATTTACATATATAAAATACACCTACTCATTTCAAGGTATTCAAAGAAAAGATCTGTTGCTCCCCACTGAGACAAAAAGAGATCTTCCTCCCACCGTGTTTGAACTCCATCTGTATCACCAAATCGATGCTTTACAGTCCACCATTTATAGAATCTAGTTCCCCATCTTAAAAAAAATTAGAGGCAATAAAGAAAATTAAAAATATTTTAACATTATACACTTTACTCCACATTATCTACGTAATTTTAAAGGTTTTATTGAGTCTCCCTAAAATAGCAATTAGACACATAAACCCTAAGAACAAATTATGACACTAATATACAATGGTTATTATCTTTACTAATAGCACTGTGTCCTAGAACCTCTGACAGTTCCTTGACATCACAAGAAAGAAACTGACTTCTCATTGGTCAATCAGAAAACCTATTAACCCCAACCCTAGCCTCTAAAGATCAGTTCACTTGTAATTATATACATTGATTTAAACCCAGGGTAGGAAAATTTTTTTTATTTGTTTTCTTTTGCAAAATAGATATATTTTTCTTATATACATAGGTTCTTTGGCTTTTCTTTTGACAACCCCTCCCACCAATTATTCTGAAATTTTTTATATTAAAAGCATAATGTCTGGAAAAAGGATGTCCAGGAAAGTTAGACTTTCCTGGACTCTTCTCTCTCTCTCTCTCTCTCTCTCTCTCTCTGGGTTACTCAACTTTTTTTTGACTGGTGCAGCATAAGCCTCAGACTTCCTTGCAACATATGGCTAATAATAATAATCACTGAAAGGAGCGGTGTGTGCAACTAAGGAACTTGCAAATAATGCAAGGAAGCAAACTTACACAGCATAAGCCAATAAACTAACAATTTGTCTAATCCTTCCTTAAAGTTATTTATATTATCCATTTCTACAACACTAGATGGAAGCTTGTCCCAACAAAACCGGAGATTGAACAATTGAAAGCAGGTGAAAAGCAAGGCATTTCTGGTCATAAAAAACAGTAGCTTTTTTAAAGACCACATTGCATTAGAAATTAAATTTCACTGGCAAAGTACATTTTATTAGCATCAGTAGTGGCATATGATAAAAGAAAGCAAACTTATACAGCATGAATCAAAAAAAAAAAAAAAAAAAAAAAACACTTCCCATTTTACTTATCTGTTCCCTACCATAGTTTGTCTAGTTCTTCTTTCAATTTATTTAAGCTATCAACTAACGCACCAACAGATGGAAGTTTGTTCCAGCAATCAACAACTCACTGGCTAAAGCATACTTCCACACATTATTCTGCAACCATCCTTCCTAAAATTAATTTATGGCCCCCCTCATATGTAGTCTGCACAAGAGGAAGAATTCCATCGACATTGAGCTTGCTCAAACCATTCAAAGCCTTAAACACCTCTATCATATCCTAGATCATATCATATCACGATCTGGAGACTAAGCTAAGCACCTGTAAGGTGCTTAGCTTAGTCTCCAGGTCCTGCAATTTACAGTTCTACATCTTTCCTAAAATGAGGTCCCCACACCTGTATGCAGTACTCAAGATATAGCCTAATCGCCATCTTATACAATGGTGTAATCATCTCCTTATCCCTACTAACAAAACTCCTCTATATTAGCATTAGTAGAGGCATATGATGCAAGAAAGCGAGCTTATGCAGCATCAGTCAAAAAAAAAAAAAAAAAAAAAAACCACTTCCACTTCACAGCTCCATTCGTTCGAAATACCTCTCCAGCTGAGCCTTAAATTTATTTAGGCTATCACCTTCCTCAACAAGGGATGGAAGTCTGTTCCACAAACAACTACCCACTGGCTAAAGGCAAATTTCTGCACATCTATCCTACATCTGTCTTTCCTCAATTTGAATTTATGCCCTCTCAGGTGATTATTCTGAGCAAGAGGAAAAATCCCATCAGCATTCAGCATGCTCAAACCATTCAAGGCTTTATACACCTCTATCAGATCACCTCACCGGTGCCTAGTCCCCAGACACTGTAATTTGCAAAACTTAAGCCTTTCTTCATAAGAGCAACTTTTTGTTCCAATCACTAATCTTGTTGCCCTTCTCTGAACTCGTTCCAGCAGCACTACATCCTTCTTGAAATGAGGCCTCCAGACCTGTATACAGTACTCAAGGTGTGACCTGACCATAGCCTTATACAAGGGAATAATCATCTCCTTATCCCTGCTAGAAAAATTCCTGTATATTATTGACAAGACACCATGAGCTACTCTTGAAGCCCATCTGCACTGCCTGCACAATTACCCCCAGGTCCTTTTCACTCTCTACCACTGTCAGAGTAGTACCAGAGTTGATACGTTGCTCTGGGGTTGCTGTTTCCCATATGTAGTATTTTACATTTGTCAATGTTAAACTTCATTTGCCACCTCTCAGTCCATCTGCTCAACCTTTCCAGATCCTGTTGCAGCAGCATAGTGTCAGTAGTGTCCTTAACAACCCTGCCAACCTTTGTATCTTCAGCAAACTTGGACATTAAGCTTGATATACCATCATCAATATTATTTATAAATACAGAAAACAATAATGGACCCAACACTGAACCCTGAGGGACTCCACTAATAATATTAGTCCACGATGAGCAGTGTCCATTGATTACCACTCTGTCTTCTCTCTCCCTCAATCACCCCTTTATTCATTGCAGCAATTTGCCTCCAATGCCACACTGCTCAAATTTGTGCAGCAATCTTCCATGTGCAACAGTATCAAAAGCCTTTCTAAAATCCAAGTATATAATATAAAAGTTATTCCATGCATCCGGTTCTTTTGTGACTGCATCATAGTATCCAATCAAATTGGTCAGGACCTCAAGACTTCTCCTTAACAAAACCATGCTGTGTCCGAGCTATAACTGAAGTCTTGTCTAGATGATCCTGCAGTGCTTCTTTAACCAGTGCCTCCATTAATTTTCCTGGAACAGAAGTTAAACTCACAGGTCTATATTTACTTGTGTCAGCCTTTGATCCTCCTTTGTGAACTGGGGTCCCATTTGCACATCTCCAGTCTATGGGTACTTCCCCTGAGTCCAAGGAAGCTCTCATAATTATGGCTAAGGGTTTGCTTGCTTCCTTTGCTGCCTCCTTTAATATAACTGGATAGATCCCATCCACCCCAGGTGCCTTTCTTGTGTTTATCTTCAACGATTTCTCCTCCACTTTACTCTGTTATTACAAGATTATCTAGCTTACTGCCAGAGTTCAATACACTGGTATTCCCCTCGCTGAATAACTCCTCATGTGTGAATGTCGATACAAAATATTCATTTAGTTTGTTAGCTACCTGAGCAGGATCATCAACGGTTGAACCATTGATATCATGTGGACCAATCTGATTCATCCCCTTCCGTCTAGAGTTTACATAAGTAAAGAACTCTTTGCTGTTTTTCTTTGCATCCCTTGCCAAAGATTTCTCGTAATCTGCCTTCGCCTGCCTAAGCTACTTTGTAACTTGGTTACAGATCAACTTATATCTATCATAGGCTTCTGTGTCACGTGTTAATTTATATGTATCCCATGCATTTTTCTTCACTGCTATATGTCTCATTAGTTCATCTGATATCCATTTAGGCCTAAACCTCGAACAATATTTCTTAGTTGGTATGTAAAGTCTAGTAGCTTCCAAGATAAGTTCTTTGAATGCTTCCGATTTTGAATTTGCTGTTGGTAACTCGTCAGTTGGTCCCACTGTATAGAATTTAAATACTATTTCAGAACATCGTAGTCACCTTTACGAAAGCAATAACCCTTCCCTTAACCCCTGATGGTAGTTACCTCTGAGTAAATCCCACTTCAGCACACTGTGATCACTGCCACCTAGTGGTTCCTTTATGTGCAGGTTCTTAATGCATGAAGAATCACTACTGATAATAAAATCAAGATTATTACTCCCTCTAGTTGCCTCCCAAACATGCTGATGTAGAAAACAATCATCCAATAAATCCACAAAAGCCTTGCTAGTGTGCGAGTGACCAACCCACAAATTCCAGTCAAAATCTGGGAAATTAAAACCCCCGATAAGACTCTCTGATTTACTGGCCCACTCTATTTCCCTGTACAGTTTCTTATTATACTCATCAGTGTCATCAGGCCTATAGCACACTCCTACTCTCAATTTTGATCTCCCAATGCTTATGTCACACCAAACTGACTCGACACTGCACTGTCCAGTGATGTCGACTGGCTTCACTTCCTTGGATTTTATGTGAAGCCAGTGATGTCGACTGGCTTCACTCCCTTGGATTTTATGTGTTTCTTAACTAACAGCATAACCCCTCCTCCCTTCCTATCCTCTCTATCCTTTCTGTAGATGTTGGTCAGGCGCGCGGGTGCATTAGTACACATGCCTTGAGTGACTGGGGTTCAAGCCCGTGACTGCTGAATGCGGTGCTGTTTCTTGTATTCTGTCTATCTTGTTAACTCCTCTGACTGTTTGGTCGTCCCGGAGTATAAACAGAAAATTTATTTATTTATTTATTTATTTATTTTACTCCCCAAATTCCAGTTCTGCATTCCTTATATCTGTGTGACACCATGTCTCTGATATCCCAACAATATCCACCTTTGATGCTTTGAGCAATACCTCAAATTTATTTATCAAACTCCTAGCATTGGTGTACACGCAAGTATACATGCACCTGTTCCTATTCTTAGCTACCCTAACCCAACCCATGTGTTTACTTGTACTGCAATGACTCCCAGCAGTCTCTGAAATATCCTGCATCTTGTTTTCCAGGCTTCTGTTCATTCCAATAAAGCAGTGCAAGAATCACTTTTACCTCTGCCAGTGGCTACTGTTAATCTATTAGTCCTGGTATCCCCCCCCCAAGCTAGCAGTTTTCCGACCCACCTAACACTGCCTCGCTAGCATCAGCAAATATTCTTGCACCCTTTCTATTTAAGTTTATCCCATCCCTGTAGATAAACTTAAATAGAAAGGGTGACTCCCAGTAGTCTCTCCTGTTAACATTGTCAAATTCATTAACAAAACCCCATGAGCTGTCCTGGCGCCTGTCTGCACTGCTCAGATAACATTATCTTACTGCTCAATTACCTCCAAGTCTTTTTTTATTTTCCACTATCTGAGTGTAGTACCACACAGGTGGTACGTTATTCTAGGCTTACTGCCACCCATATGCAGTACCTTGAATCTGTCAATGTTAAACTTCAGTTGCCATTTCTGAGCTCATCTGCCTAACTTTTCTAGATACCGCTGCAGTAGCTTACCTTCATTAACCACTCTGCCAACCTTTATACCATCTGCAAACTTGGACACTAAGCCTGATATGCCTTCATCAATAAATACAGAAAACAATAATTGGGCCCAACACAAAACCCTGGACGACTTGACTAATAACAGTCCACGAAGAACAGTGTCCATTGATTACCACTCTGTCTTCTCCCATTCAATCATCCCTTTATCCATAGCAGTGACTTACTCTTAATGCTACGCTGCTCCAATTTGTACAGCAAACGTTCACGTGCAACAATATCGAAATCCTTCCTGAAATCCAAGTACAGTGGATTCCGGTTATTTGGGCCACCAGTTAATCAGGGCAGCCGTTTATTTGGGTCAAATCTTAAAAAAACAGAAACCAATTGAGAAAATAGCCAGGGTTTACTTCGCTTAATTGGGACAGATGCCGTTTAATCGGGGCAGGAGACAGCAGCACTGGAGATTACCCTACGATTGTCTCCGATTCTCCCACGTGGTTCAGTCGAAATTCTGGAGGTCACAACCATAAAACAAAAACAATTAGCAGTCACCTGTTTATTGGCTTTTCTGTTAGTGAAATCTATCATAAATGGACAGTAAACTCGATCTTACTGAATTTGCGATAATACCGACAGCTGGAATTCTGTGGGTATTATGATGAAATGTGTTTACACTTCCATGAAATCTTCAATCATATAAAAAAATTAATTTTCAGATCTTCTTTTCATTCATATTTTTAAAGCTTTGCAACTCGTTACTCCGTTCTCACTTGCACATATCGTGTTACTTGCAATTTGTGTATGCCGTGTTCTTTGTTATTGATTGCTCATCTTTTCACTTTTTCAAATTTTAACCCACACCCACAAATGTCAGTGAACAGAAATGTCAACTAGTTCATACGTACTTATTACAGTACGTTATAATTATTCCGATTATCAAGTATATTCTTCCGATTTTCACGTATCATTTAATTTTTTAATTGGTAATGTAATAAAGGGTAAATTTGTGCTTAATATACAGGGTGTCTCAAAAATATCGGTACAAACATTTAGGGGAGGTAGGTAACATCTAAAGGAATGTGAATCGTATAGGAACCTATAACTGGAAATGTCACGGGAAAGTAGTAGCAGAGGCACAAGAAGCAGAAATGACACAAGACAGTAATTAGTGGCAAACATTTATTTGACATAATATTAACTAACAATGGAGTACAAGTTGGATGCACATTTCATGATGTTACAACAGATGCTCCAAAGTTTTACCATGAGACGCGATGCATGCGTGACACCAACACAGCATGGATTGGCGGACACACCTGGAGTTTCTTTGACAGTAGCAGCAGCGCAGACAAGTCTTGCCACAAGATCCATTTTCTGTCTCCACAGGCGATTCATACACGATAGATTTGAGGATCCCCCCACAGAAAGAAATCAAGGCTCGATAAATCAGGTGAGCGTGGGGGCCAGGCAACGGATCAACCGCGGCCAATCCATTGACGCCCAAAATGCCTGTTCAAATGGTCACGAACACACCTTCCATAATGGGCAGGCGCCCCATCATGTTGAAACCAAATGTGGCGTCTCACATTTGCTGGAACATTGTCAAGTAACCCTGGTAGAACTTGTTCAAGAAAGATCCGATATTTAGCGGAGTTCATGCGGGATGGTAACAGGTATGGGCCGACTAAGCAGTCACCTACCATACCTGCCCACACATTTATTGTGAAGCGATGTTGTGCCGCATGGGGATGCACACCGTGTGGGCCCTCTGCTAATCCATACACTAGATGCATGTCTGCCAGCTCACAGTTCGTATATCGATGCATGCTCTTCGTGCGGTGACTACTGCTTGAAAGAGTAAACTAGAAATTTTCCCTCTCGCAAACTGATGAGCAGCGCCGTGTACCGACTTACGGCGATGTTTCCGGTTATGGATTCATTTGTTTGTTATTTGGTTTTTAGGAGCATTAGCAACTAAGGCCATATTGCTCCACGGTTATGGGTTCCTATGTGATTCACATTCCTTTAGATGTTAGCTACTTCCCCTAAATGATTGTACCAATATTTTTGAGACACCCTGTACCGACTTACGGCGATGTTTCCGGTTATGGATTCATTTGTTTGTTATTTGGTTTTTAGGAGCATTAGCAACTAAGGCCATATTGCTCCACGGTTATGGGTTCCTATGCGATTCACATTCCTTTAGATGTTAGCTACTTCCCCTAAATGATTGTACCAATATTTTTGAGACACCCTGTATCTTTGCTTTTATAGCCTGTGGATAATATTCCTCCTATTTTCGCTAATTAGAATTGCTGTTTAATAGAATTAAAATTCAATTCACAAATGTGATCACAATGACCGGCGCTTACTGCATATCGTATTGTGAACGGTACTTTACTATGCTACCCATCAAATCACGTGATTTGATTGTACATTGAACGAATTGTAAAAGGGGGGGGGGTACATTGTATTTTTAACTATTTACGTGAAACTTCGGATAAATGGGGCAGCCACTTAATCGGGCCAAAATGCACTAGTCCTAATGTGTCCCAAATAACCGGAATAGACTGTATATAATAGCAAAATTATTTTTTGCACCCAGTTCCTTTGTCACTACATTATAGTAACCAATAAATTGGTCAGACAAGATTTCCCCTTAACAAACCCAAGCTGATTCTGTAGTATAACTGCAGTCTTGTTTAAATGATCCTCCATAACTTCTTTAATCAGTGACTCCATTATATTCCCTGGAAGAGAAGATAAAACTAGAAGGCCTGATACTCATGTCACCCTTTGATCCCCATTTGTGAATTGGGGAAACATTTGCACATCTCCAGTCTGTAGGGACCTTCCCTAACTCCAAGGATTTGCTAACTTCCCTTGTTGCCTCCCTTAGTATAAGTGAATACTCAGATGCCTTCGTTATCTTTAACTTCAACAATTTCTCTTTTACTTTCCTCTGTTATTAAAAAAATAATTCACCTTCCTGTTAGAGTCTGATAAACTTCTGGCCTCCACTTCACTAAAGAATTCTTCATGTGTGAATGTAGATGCAAAATACTCATTCAGTTTGTCAGCAACCTGAGCAGGTATCATCAACAGTGAAAGAATTCATCGATAAATACAGAAAACAACAATTGGGCCCAACACAAAACCCTGGAAGACTTGACTAATAATTTAGTCCATGAAGAACAGTGTCCATTGATTACCACTCTCTGTCTGCTCCCATTCAATCATCCCTTTATCCATACCAGTGACTTGCTCTTATGCCACACTGCTACGATTTGTACATTAGGCTGAAAACATCCCTCTATTCTCATTTTTGCTTTCCCAGTGATTATGTCACACCAAAATGACTCACATTGCACTGGCTACCCATGTCAACTGGATGCACTGACTTAGATTTTAGATGCTTCTTATTTATTTATTTTTTCTTTTTATGAAAACCAGAAACATGAGAGGTATTAGAAATTATAATATTTAGTACCATGCATGGGTTTAAGGTTGAGTCGATGAAAGGAGATACATGTTGACAATAGATTTAATTTCTGCCAAGGAAGGGGATGAATCAGATTGATCCACTTGATGTTGGTGGTTCGACTGTTGATGACCCTGCTCAGATAGCTGACAAACTGAATGAGTATTTTGCATCTACATTCACATGTGAGAAAATCTGTAATGAAGGGGAGGACAGAAGTTTACTAATCTCTAACAGGGAGGTAAATGATTTTGTAATAACGGAGAGCAAAGTGGAGGAGAAACTGTTGAAGTTAAACATAAAAAAGGCACATGGGGTTGATGGAATCTATCCAGTTATATTGAAGGAGGCAGCGAAGGAATTTAGCAAACCCTTAGATATAATTATGAGAGCATCCTTAGATTCAGAGGAGGATCCTGTGGACTGGAGATGTGCAAATGTGACCCCAATTCACAAAGGGGTTCATCAAAGGGTGACACAAATAAGTATAGACCTGTTAGTTTAATTTCTGTTCCAGTGAAAATAATGGAATCACTGTTTAAAGAAGTGATGCAGGATCACCTAGACAAGACTGCAGTAATAGCTCAGACACGGCATGAGTTTGTTAAGGGAAGTCTTGTCTAACCAATTTGATTGGATACTATGATGTGGTCACAAAGGAACTGGATACAAAAAATAGTTTTGATATCATATACTTGAATTTTAGGAAAGCTTTTGACACTGTTGCACATAGAAGAATGCTTTACAAATTGGAGCAGTATGGCATTAAGGGCAAGTTGCTGTAATGGATAAAGGGATGGTTGAGTGGGAGATGTCAGAGATTGGTAATAAATAGACACTGTTCTATGTGGATTAACGTTATTAGTGGAGTCCCCCAGGGTTCGGTGTTAGGTCCATTGTTGTTTTGTGTATTTATCATTGATATTGATGAAGGTATATCAGGCTTAATGTCAAAGTTTGCAGATGATAAAAAAGGTTGGCAGAGTTGTTAATGACAGTAAAGACAGTATGCTACTGCAACAGGATCTAGAAAAGTTAGGCAGATGGGCTGAGAAGTGGCAACTAAAGTTTAACATTGACAAATGCAAAGTACTACATATTGGTAGCAGTAACCCAAGAGAAACATGCCAACTGTGTGGTACTACACTCAGGGAGGTGGAGAATGAAAAAGACCTGGGGTAATTGTGCAGTCAGATATGAAGTTCTCTGAGCAGTGCAGATGGGCTGGCAGAGCATAGCATGGAGTTTTGTCAATGATATATAGGAATTTTGCTAGCAGAGATATGGAGGTGATTATCCCTTTGTATAAGGCAATGGTCAGGCCACACCTTGAATACTGTATACAGGTCTGGAGGCCTCATTTTAAGAAGGATGTAGAGCTGTTGGAACGAGTACAGAGTAGAGCAACAAGATTAGTGAATGGAACAAAGGGTTGCTCTTACGAAGAAAGGCTTAAGTTTTGCAGATTACAGTGTTTAGAGACTAGGCACCTGCAAGGTGATCTGATTGAGGTGTATAAAGCCTTGAATGGTTTGAGCATGCTCAATGCCGATGGGATTCTTCCTCTTGTTCAGAATAATCACCTGAGAGGGCATAAATTCAAATTGAGGAAAGACAGTTGTAAGATATATGTGCGGAAGTCTGCCTTTAGCCAGCGGGTAATTGATTGGTGGAACAGACTTCCATCCTTTGTTGTGAAAGTTGATAGCCTAAATAGTATCAACTCTGTGGTACTACACTGACAGTGGCAGAGAATGAAAGGGACTTGGGGGTGGTTGTGCAGGCAGATATGAAGTTCTCTGAGCAGTGCAGACGGGCTGCAAGAGTAGCTCATGGAGTATTGTCAATGATATACAGGAATTTTTCCAGCAGGGATGAGGAGGTGATTATTCCATTGTATAAGGCAATGGTCAGGCCACACCTAGAGTACTGTATACAGGTCTGGAGGCCTCATTTCAAGAAGGATGTAGAGCTGCTGGAACGAGTACAGAGAAGGGCAACAAGATTAGTGAATGGAACAAAGGGGTGCTCTTACGAAGAAAGGCTTAAGTTTTGCAAATTACAGTGTCTGGAGACTAGGCACCAGCGAGGTGATCTGATAGAGGTGTATAAAGCCTTGAATGGTTTAAGCATGCTCAATGCTGATGGGATTCTTCCTCTAGCTCAGAAAAATCACCTGAGAGGGCATAAATTCAAATTGAGGAAAGACAGATGTAGGATAGACGTGCGGAAATTTGCCTTTAGCCAGCGGGTGGTTGGTTGGTGGAACAGACTCCCATCCCTTGTGGTGGAGGTTGATAGCCTAAATAAGTTTAAGGCTCAGCTGGACAGGTATTTTGAATGAACAGAGGGGTGAAGTGGAAGTGGGTTTTTTTTTTTTTTTTTTTTGGCTGATGCTGCATAAGCTTGCTTTCTTGCATCAAATGCCTCTACTAATGCTAATGCTAAATAAATTTAAGGCTGAGCTGGACAGTTATTTGCAACGAATGGAATGGTGGGGGGATTTTTTTTGGCTGATGCTGCATAAGTTGGCTTTCTTGCATCATATGCCTCTACTAATGCTGATGTCCACTATTGTACCCTGTAGAAACAGGGTACAACATACGATTTTATTTTTTATTATGAAAGGTCACCACAGTGGGATACAGATCGAAATCCCTTAGATTACTGCCAACTGTTGCAATCAAAAATGGCCCACTTTCACAGCATTCACTACTTCTTTTCCTGTCTATCAATTTCACTAACAATGACTACTGTTTTTGTTCTTCCATGAAAGTATTTTTTTTACTATTGGGAAATATCTTCTTGAAGAATGCACCTGCGTATTTTGCACAATGCTTGGCGAATGATTATGTCATGATTTATGTTAAATGATGAGAATAAACATTTGGCACATGATATCATCATCAGATGAAATGCTTGATCTATTTTTGAATTTATTTCTTACTAATCAGAAGGAAAATGTATACAGCACATTTTCCTCACATTTCTTGTTTTCAAATATCTGATTATATTGCATTTCTTGCCACTTTGAATTAAAAAAAAAAAAAAAAAATCTGCATACAATACATAAGACAAATGTGTTACCTTTTCTAGGTTTTAAAATACACTGAAAATCTTACTTTATAAGACTTTGAAATTTTACGTTTTATTTCTTTGGCATCATACTGAAAGAAACTGATGATTTTATCATATTCCTGAGAATATGACAATTTTTGTCATATTCTCAGAATTTTTTTAAAATTTCTGAGAATAAGACAGTGAAACAAAGAAGTGGTCAAATTGAATCAAAAAGATGGATTCTCTGTTATAAATCCAGAGTTGGCAGCTATGTATTCCGATTTGACACTATTTAAGGACAAGCAGTGTGCCCTGTCAAATTAATGCATATACTGTACTACAATTAATTCACCAAGTTGTTTTACAAAAGCAAAATCAAATTGTTCGAAAATTATAATAAATGTGAATTATCTGTTTAATCTTTAAATTTTGACATTTAAAATTAACCAAACCCAATTATTTATATTATCCATCCATCTTACATTTTCTATTTCTTGCCAATTTACTATTAAGAAAAACTTATTCATACTTGGTACACGAATAAGTATAGGACTGTTACAACAGTTTCAATGAAAATATATTGTAAATAAGTATTCTATTTATAAAGTAGAATTTTCTAATTATACTCATATGTAAGAACTATTCACTGAATATTAGACAATGAATAAAGCTAACCCTGATGCACTTTAAGCTCCTTTAATAAACATAAATAATGAATTCACCACTGTGAATAAGGTTAAACAGCTCTATTAATGAAAAACCTCTGCTTTAATATACACAGATATTTTGACTTTTTAACTCTCTCCATTAATCCATTAAGGATGACAATAATTCACTGTCAAATTTTTAAAATATCCAAACTTTTATTTTTTTCCTGAGTCTTCTTCCTGCGGACTGAATCATTTGGTCTTATTGCAAGTTTCTTCAACTGGAAAGTTTTTTTACCATCCACAGATAGGTAAACTAAGAACTTACAATTATATAAAACTGTTTAATTGGCATCCAGAGTAAACTCCTCTGACTTTTTATTTTTTTTTTTTTTGGTTTTTTTTTTAGGAGCATTAGCAACTAAGGCCATATTGCTCCGGGAATATGCGGTGGTCATTTCCTGACCTTTCCACATCCTCCGTATTTGGTGGTGACGGGCTCGAACCCCGGTCTAATCAAGAAGCGTGTGCTACGCACTTCTGCTCCTTCCCACCTGGCTACGGAGGCGCCCAACTCCTCTGACACCTGGTTGTATCAAAGTATAATGATTTTAAAAAAAGCAGAAAAAATATAGTCTAAATGTGGTTATAAAAGTTTGTCGTTATAGAAAAACCTTTTAAAAATTTTTTGAATAAAAATAACACTTACGGAATTGCCATTTCAATCAGGCTATTTAAAGTCTGCTTGCCAACCATGATGATTCCTAGCTGGATAGCTAATTCCATAAGACATCCACCTGCACCACACTTGTATAGAAGTAAAAAAATTAGGTAAAATTCCTTGCAAAAATGAAAAGAAGAACACTCAAAAAAAAAAATTCTAAAAGATAATGTAATAAAAATAATAAACAATTAGCTAAAATAGGAATCAATAACCAATCAAATACAATAAAAATCCAAAAATCATGTACCAGAGAGAGTTGGGAAAAATACATACAGTAGAACCCCGTTAATCCGGACTTGACAGACAGGACCACACTCGGTCCGGATTAGTGAAAGTCCAGATTAACCGGAAGCTATCTTTAACGTACCAGTTTTTATTTAAAGTTACTAAATAACAAAACTTTAACTAAATTGGTTTTTATATTAAATTAATAAAACAATATTTTAAAGTAAAAATTATAAAAAGTAAAAGAATATGGTAAGTAAACAAAATACTGTACAAAGCAATAAAGTTTTAATGTAGAACATTATATTACATAAAATTAAGCACAAAAATATTACAACCAAAACAAATAACTATTTTCGGGAAGTTTACTTGAAATAGTCCTCAATGTTTTTTTGCTTTAATTTTGAAACTCGCTTTCAGGCTGCACGATCTCGCAACCACTTCAAGGTCAGAAGCTCACCAGCCGATGTGTCATCCTGTCTCCCGAAATAAATCAGTAGTTTACTGCACAAAAGCAACGTCACTCTTTCCTTACTTGATTTATGTCCTTTAGCTAAAGAGTCTAGTTTTGAGGCAAGTGTTTTTTTTTTTTTGGGTGACATTTTGAACAATAAACCAGTCTCATCAGCATTAAAAATTTGGGATGGAACTAAACTTTCTTCACTAATAAACTTGAGAAACTATACTTTAAATACTTCACTTGCAACACAATCACTGGAAAGACTTTCACCTGTAATTCCGAGCTGTCGGATTCCATGATGCTCCTTCAACCTTGATAACCACCTCAAACTCGCAGTAAAAGATGAGTCACCTCCTAACTTTTCATTAAGGCTAAGAGCCCTTGATTGAAGGATTGGGCCTAAAAGAGGAATCCTTTGCTCTCATTCTTGACAAAACCAAATGTATAAGGCCTTGGCTTTTAGCCGATCGGGCTAGCCAGGTGGGTAAAGTGCCTGCCTGGCAACCCAAAGGTCGCGGGTTCGAATCCCGCCTCAGGCTCGGATCAAAAGTACTGCAAAAAAACCTTGGGAGGTGCATTATGGCCACAGAAGCTGATGCGCCAACAACTACCAAAAAAAAATAAAAATAAAAATAAAAGAAATAAAAAAAAATAAGGCCTTGCCCAAATTTTAATTTTTTGCCTGCTTAATGGTAGCTATTTCCTAAGCTGTCTTTGGCCACCACTTTTGCACAAAGTTTTCAATTGCTTTCCTATTTTTTTTCCAATTGGAAACAGTTTGTTTTGCCACCCCTATATCAAGAGCAATCTTTCTTAAACTTTCTCCCTTATCAATGCAAAAAAGTGCATTCAGCTTATGTTCCATCAACACAGTAACACTTTCTTTTTGTTGCCATCTTCTGTTAACCCAAAACTACAAAAAAATTAAAAAAAACACAAAAAAAAAAAAAAAAAAAAACACTAAAAAACTGAGGTAAGGCGTATGCATGGCATGGACAATGCTAGCTGCAGCTGTCAACTGAATAGGCCAGCACTCGAGATTACCCTACGATTGTCTCCGACCATACTGCGTGGTCCAGTCGGATTTCTGGAGGTCACAACCATAAAACAATAAAAACAATTAGCAGTACCCCGTTTATTAGGCATTTCTATTAGTGCAATCTATTATAAATGGATAGTAAACACTATCTTATTGAATTTGCAATAATACCGACAGCTGGAATTCTATGGGTTTTTACGTTATTATGGTGATATGTGTTTCCTCTTCCATTAAATCTTCAATCATATCAAAAACATAAATAAATTTTCAGAATGTTCTCTTCATTCCTATTTATTAAGTTTCGTAACTTGTTACTCCATTCTCACTTGGGCATATCGTGTTAGTTGCAATTTGTGTGTGCAGTGTTCTTTGTTAATGATTGCTTATCTTTTTTACTGTTTTAAATTTTAAACCCCCTCCCAAATGTCAGTGAACAGAAATTTTTTTTTTCGATAGAATTTTTCCCATGACTGAAAATCCAGTCCAGATTAACAAAGTCTGGTTCATCAGGGTTCTAATGTAGTTATAAATACTTAAGTATAAAAGATACATGTGGTCATGGGCACTAGCAGCATGGTGCAAGTGCACTACCTTTGGATGTCGAAGTACAAATACACAATTTTTAATATTTTCATTAATTTATTGAAAGATTAAAACAATACAAATTCTACAAAAAAAAATTAAAATATTAATTCAAATAATTTATCAAAACAAGAACAAAATTAAAATAACTCTTGCAAAACAGAATTAGACCCCGCTAATTTTTCTCATCATCTTTAAATACGCTTACAGATCACGATAAATCTGCTATACAAAATTGCATTCTTCTTGGCTTCTCTGCAAATATAGTTTGATAAAGTTGTGTTCATAAAATCTTCGTTACCAATGACAAAATTTGGCACCTTTTTCTTTTTTCACTCTGCCCGAATGCACTCAGTCTCAGTCTATGCAGTACTTTCTCCCACCGATCACAAAACGTTGGCTCGGCTGTACACATAAATCAGTCAAATTTGACTTAAGATATTACACGCATTTGAAAATTTGGTGAACACAAAATTTATTTCCACACTCACCATCTTCAGTCTGCATGGGTAAGCACGGCATTATCATCACTGTCCTCCCCACACTGAGTGGAAAAGGCCCGGGTTCAAATCCTGTCAGTGACACGAGGAACTTTTATAAGCATCTTTCACTCTGTGGCTGAGTTAGTCAGTCTCAGGCAGAGATAGCAAGGTTTTCCCCCCCAGTAATGGGTTTTTTCGTCCAGCAAAACAGGCAAATTAACCAGAGAACACACGCAATACAAACGGGTATATGTAATAACTTACCAGGCGATCCTAATGTAATACAGTAGAATGTCGATTATCCCAACTAATTGGGATCAAGGTTGATTCGGTTAATTAAACATACATGAGAATACCCAGTTTATACGAAACAAAGTGTAATTAGGCCTACAATTAAATTATTGTACACAAGGTTATTTTTTGTTAGTTGTTGGCGCATCGGCTTCTGTGGCCATATTACACCTCCCAAGGTTTTTGCATTTTCTACTCTGATCCAAGCCTGAGGTGGGATTCGAACCCGCGACGCAAGGTCATTACTGCTTTATTTTGAAATATGAAGTACTGATTTAGGAAATGGTTTGTAAATAATAACCAAAGCGTTTTGAAGAAACAATGTATATTATACAGGGTGTCTCAAAAATATCGGTACAAACGTTTAGGGGAGGTAGGTAACATCTAAAGGAATGTGAATTGCATAGGAACCCATAACCGGAAACGTCACCGCAAGTCAGTAGACGGCACGGTAGTCGCCGCACAAAGAACATGCATCAATATACGAACTGTGAGCTGGCAGACATGCACCTAGTGTATGGATTAGCAGAAGGCAATGGAAGAGCCACTCAACAAATTTATGGAGAACGCTTCCCAGACAGACATGTACCGGACAACTGTTTGTTTGCACGTGTGCATCAAAATTTGTGCAATTGTGGGTCATTTAGAGGTAACAGGAGTAGTACGGGCAGACCACGTTCGACGCAAACTCCCGCCAGGGAACAAAGTGTGTTG
Source organism: Mastigoproctus giganteus (assembly GCF_048544385.1). NCBI lineage: Eukaryota > Metazoa > Arthropoda > Arachnida > Uropygi > Thelyphonidae > Mastigoproctus > Mastigoproctus giganteus. The sequence continues at coordinate 69,003,887 of NC_143583.1, forward strand.
AATGTCATCCAGAATAATCCTACTACCAGCACACGTGCCGTTGCCTCTGCCTTAGGAGTGTTTCATTGCAGCATACAGCGTGTCTGGCACGAAGATTCCTTACACCCCTTTTATCTCCAAAGGGTTCAGTTACTGCTCCCCCAAGATCATCCTGCATATGTGGCTTTTGCGCAGTAGTTTCTCCAAGAAAGTGTTCAAGACTTGAATTTTCCACCCTAAGTTTTGGTCACGGATGAGGCTTATTTCAATCGGGAAGGCTTATTCAATCAGCACAATGCTCATGTGTGGGCTCACGACAACCCATACGGTGTGCACCCCCATGCGGCACAACATCGCTTTGCTATAAATGTGTGGGCAGGTATGGTCGGTGACTGCTTAGTCGGCCCATACCTGTTACCATCCCGCATGAACTCCACTAAATATCGGATCTTTCTTGAACAAGTTCTACCAGGGTTACTTGACGATGTTCCAGCAAATGTGAGACACAACATTTGGTTTCAACATGACGGGACGCCTGCCCATTATGGAAGGTGTGTTCATGACCATTTGAACAGGCATTTTGGGGGGTCGATGGATTGGCCGTGGTGGATCCGTTGCCTGGCCCCACGCTCACCTGATTCAACGAGCCTTGATTTATTGCTGTGGGGGCCCTCAAATCTATCGTGTATGAATCGCCTGTGGAGACGGAAATGGATTTTGTGGCGAGACTCGTCTGCGCTGCTGCTACTGTCAAAGACCAAGTGTGTTCGACCGTGTCCACCAATCCATGCTGCGTCAGTGTAACGCATGCACTGCGTCTCATGGTGGAACCTTTGAGCATCTGTTGTAACATCACGAAATGCACCCATCTCGTACTCCATTGTTAATATTATGTCAAATAAATGTTTGCCACTAATTACTGCCTTGTGTCATTTCTGCTTCTTGTGCCTCTGCTACTACTTTCCCGTGACGTTTCCAGTTATGGGTTCCTATGACACCCTGTATATTACATTTATTTTGAACTTACCTAATTGTTTTACATGGTTTCAACTATAAATCACTTTTTTCACATAAACAGAAATAAACAAACAATTAATTGCATACAAATAATAATAAATCTTGAAGGTTTAATGTTTCAAAATATATAATTTTGAATTTTTCTTTCAACCATGCGAGATTGTTTTTTTTTTTTTAGGCAATGTCTCTCATCCTCTTTAATAGCAATAACTCCGTAGAACTGCATTCAGACTGTCGCTCACACAATGGCATTGCAATTTCTAGCCAGTGAAGGCCTCCACATGAAAGGGCCTGCTTCATCTTCTTCATTATCAGAATCACCTTAGTCAGTAATTTCTTCATCCTGGACTAATGCAATAATTTATTCTTCAGTTAAAATATGATAACTAGGATCATCAGGGATTCTTCATTGTCTAACCTTGAAATAAAGGGATTCTATATCCCTTTATTTCAAGGGATTCCCAGAAAACACAGGAATCCCTTGAAATAAAGTTAATCTCACCTACGTCTTCATTCAAATCTTGCATGTCTCTTCAGGAGCACCCCAAAGTTTATGCCATGCCTTTTTCAGATTTCTCTCCACCAACTCGGGAGAGAGAAATCAGGGCATCTGCTAAATATGTAACAACAATCCTTAATGTTGAGCTTCTTTGAAAACCCAACCACCTTCTCTTCATCTCCCTCTGGTAGCAGAAAGTGAGACAATATTTGTTTTTTGTATATTGTTTTAGTTTTTCTATAACACCTTGATCCATTGGCTGCACAGCAGGGCTGTAACATTTGGTGGTAAAACCTGACAATGCAGTTCTCATCAATTGAATTCAGTTTTTCAAAAGGCGGGTGGGATGGTGCATTATCGATAATAAGCAAAAACTTTACCAGCTTTACCCTCATTTTCTTGATGCCTCTTCACACTTGGAATAAAATTTTGGCTAAACCAATTCATCCAAGCATTTTTCTGTCCTTTATGTTGTACCGGTAGACACTTTACACCTTTAAAGAATCTTGGATTTCTCAATCACCAACAATGGTAAAACATGCTGTCCACTTGCATTTGCGGTGCCTCTGTAGCCAGGTGGGCAGGAGCAGCAGTGCAGAGCACACGCTTCTTGATTAGACCGGGGTTCGAGCCTGTGACCACCAAATACAGAGGATGCGGAAAGGTCAGGGAATGACCACCGCATATCTCTGGAGCAATATGGCCTTAGTTGCTAATGCTTCTAAAACCCAAATAACAAACAAAACAAAGAAACCACTTTGCACACACCATAACTGTAACACATTGTTTGTTAGCTTTGAAACCAGGAGCAGCCATTTCATTAGCATTAGTAGAGGCATATGATGCAAGAAAGCAAGCTTATGCAGCATCAGCCAAACAAAAAAAAAAACTTCCACTTCACCCCTGCATTCGTTCGAAATACCTGTCCAACTGAGCCTTAAATTTATTAGCTATCAACTTCCACAACAAGGGATGGAAGTCTGTTCCACCAACCAACTACCCACTGGCTAAAGGCAAATTTCCGCACATCTATCCTACATCTGTCTTTCCTCAATTTGAATTTATGGTGGTTATTCTGAGCAGGAGGAAGAATCCCATCAGCATTGAGCATGCTCAAACCATTCAAGGCTTTATATACCTCAATCAGATCACCTCGCAGGTGCCTAGTCTCCAGACACTGTAATTTGCAAAATTGAAACCTTTCTTCGTAAGAGCAACCCTTTGTTCCATTCACTAATCTTGTTGCCCTTATCTGTATTCGTTCCAACAGCTCTACATCCTTCTTAAAATGAGGCCTCCAGACCTGTATACAGTACTCAAGGTGTGGCCTGACCATTGCCTTATACAAGGGAATAATCACCTCCTTATCCCCGCTAGAAAAATTCCTGTATATCATTGACAAGACACCATGAGCTACTCTTGCAGCCCGTCTGCACTGCTCAGAGAACTTCATATCTGCCTGCACAATTACCCACGGTCCTTTTCTTTCTCTACCACTGTCAGAGAATGAAAAGGACCTGGGGTAATTGTGCAGGCAGATATGAAATTCTCTGAGCAGTGCAGATGGGCTGCAAGAGTAGCTCATGGTGTCTTGTCAATGATATACAGGAATTTTTCTAGCAGGGATAATCTTTTCCAGGCTTCACGGTTTATTTTGCCTGTACAGTAAACACCATTATTAACACAAAGGGGCAGCAGTATTAAAATTAAAAAGCAAAATGATATAGTATTTCACTTTAAAATAACCACAAACAAAAACTTGCACATTGAGTGATTAGAAACAAAACGCCTGCAATAACCTCACACTGCAGTGGCTTGCAGCAGACTGAGTGAAAGTTAACCGCCCTCCCCACACCCTACTCCTGCGTTCACAAAGGACAACAGTACAACAGAAAATGACATAGCAAAGTCGAATTAAAAAAGGTATTCCGGCAGCGATCCTGGATATAGAACTCTCACTAACTACGGATATAAAGCAGGAGAAATCTCGATGTCTCAATAAACTCTTCAATGTATGGCAGACCAGATGGGATTCTTCTACTGTAGGGGTTGTAACTCGGAGTTTTCTTCCGGAGGTAACCTTTGCAACCACTAAAAATAACGCCCGATGGTTCTCCCTCAGCCTCGAATCTTCCTTTCTCATTACCGGACATGGTTCTCTAAATGAGAAACTGCATACACTGGGACTCATCGACACTCCCTACTGCTTTTGTGGACAAAGTGAAAGTTGGAAACACTTGTTTCTGGAGTGTGTACATTACAACGACATCAGAAACCATCTCCAGAATAAGATCCAGGACTTCCCACCAGCAGATCTGCATCAACTGATATGTATCCAAAACAACCTCGAAGCCTTCCAAGACCTTTGCAGCTGAGGTATTTGCCTGGAGGAGGACACTGATCGCCAATCACCGACGTGGAAATGCCGATCATTAGCAATTCCACTGCCAACTGAAAGTCACCCCTTCTACTGACTATTTTTTTTTTTTTTTTTCTAACCTCCGTTCTGCATTGTTTCCGGGTCCTGCCCTGGAACTAGGAGCAGCTTTGGCTCACCTTTTCTTCTTTCTCACTCTGTGCAGGATAGATAACCACTCTCCCATTTTTTTTTCTTTTTTTTTTCATTCTCTCTCTGCTGGCACCAGATTTACATCTTTCTCTTCACTGTAGCCAGGGTGTGGGATTAAAATTACTTATTTATTCTTTAATTATTTTTATTTATTTATTTATTTAATATATTTTCTTTTTCACCACTGGGAATTATTATAATTATTTACTTGTTTATTATTATTATTATTTTATTTTATTATTATTTTTTTTATTTTGCACCACGGGAAATATATTTTGTTTTTATTTATTTTTTTCCCCTCTCTGGAGTGGGCCCCCAGAGAAATCTGGCCCACCTTTTGGCAACATCAGGTGGTTCAGAGTCTCGCATCGAGACAGTACGTGCTCCATTGGGACTGGCCCACCTTCCTGTGGTGTGGACGAGTACCCAGAATCATCTGTCCAGGTGACTGATGCTTCTGGGTAGCCAGGAGGCCAGAACAGAACACACACACACACACACACAATACACACAAACCGACGTCACACATATCTGGCCCATTTGTAGTGATACCGTTCTTCACAGAGATACGAGGCGGAGTTGAACTCACGTTCTAGGAGCCGCCCTTTACAAAAACGCATGTCCACATAGCAAAGTCATGGGAGACTGTCCTGGATCCACACAGTAGCTAAAACCAACATTTGATTTTTAACTCCTGTAATGACAAATTAAGACTATTTCTATGCTATACTGCATATATCTTTGAATAAATAATCGGAAAAGAATGCATTAAGCTGCAGGAGTAATATTTCATCATAACAACCAGTGCAATAATAGTAGATACTGAAATTTTTTGGGTGCAACAGTGGTTCAGAAAATTGAAGGTTTGGATAATCGGCATTCTACTGTAGGGGTGTTTTTTTTTTGTTTTTTTTTGCACCACCTTTCAAAATATCCTGCAGGCACCCATGCACGTGGGGACTAAAGTTTGTGTGCACTTAATGATATTAAGTGCACACAAACTGGTGATTTGTTAGATAAACTTAAAACTATACTGAAAAAATACTGCTAGATCAAATGTATGTATCCTATAATTCTTCCCAGCTGGGGGGACTAAATGCTGAAAATCATGCATTTTATTTTATTATATTTATTATAATCAGTAGGTGGAAGGAATCTATTTTGTATAGATGGAATCCATATTGAACAATGGAGATGCACCAACCTTTGCTGATATCATATAGTTTATTAGATATCATACAGTTTATATATCATAGCTGATTATCATATGATATAGGTCAAAGTAGCGCATGCACACATATTAAGAGTTTTTGAGGCTGCCGAAGTTGTTATTAGCAAGATGTGCCAAGAGTGTGTCTGGGTGATAAACTATACAAGAACATTTAATTTTAACTGTGTTTACAGACTATAAAGCGTTTAGGGCATAAGCCTCAAGCTGTGTAAAATAGCCCTGAAATTGTGCCGTCTGGGTGGTGGTATCCATCTGAGATAAATGTAACATTAGTCTTCTCCTCAGGTGAAGCGTTACTTATTCGAAGTAGTGCAATATCATGGCAACTTGTTGGGAAAGTATTCACAATATGAGATATAACTTAAAACAATGCCGCTTTGCTAATATTCTGTTCATTCAGATTTGGCTATGTATTATTCATGCTTTCTCACTATACTGATACATAGTCTGTGTTTACAGTTAAAACTAAAGTAGTATTAATAGTCGCAAATGATGCAAGAAAGCAATCTTATACAGCATCAGCCAAAAAAAAAAAACATTTTACCTATCCATCCCTTCCAATAGTGTCTAGTTCTTCCTTGAATTTATTCAAACAATCCACTTCCACAACAATGGATTGAAGCCTGTTCCAGCAATCAACTGTTCACCGAATGCAAACTTCTCCACACCTATTCTGTAACCATTCTCCCTCAATTTAAATTTATGTCCCCTCATGTGATAGTAATGAAAATAGTATGTCCCCTCATGTGATAGTAATGAAAGTGTGCAGAAGCACACTTTCATTACTATCATTAACCAGTCCTGCCAACCTTTGTATCATTTCCAAACTTAGACATTAAGCCTGATATGCCTTTATCAGGCATATGTACACCAATGCTAGAAGTATAGTAAATAAATTTGATGAATATGAAGTGCTGATCAAGGCATCAAAGGCAGATATTGTTGGGATATCAGAGACATGGTGTCACACAGACATAAGCAGTGCAGAATTGGATATAAGCAGTGCAGAATTGGGTGGACGGTACAATGTTGAGTCTGTTTGGTGTGATATAAACACTGGGAAAGGGAAAATGAGATTAGGAGTGTGTTATAGGCCTAATGGCTCTGACGAGTACAACGAACAGTTGTACATTGATATCCAGCTCACAACCCTGGGTGTGCCAAGCTCACACTCACCAGCTGTGGGTCCTTATGGTTTGACTAATTATCCTGCTCAAGTAGCTGATAAACTGAATGAGTATTTTGCATATACATTCACACGAGGAGTTATTCAAGGAGGGGAATGCCAAAAGTTTATCAAACTCTAACAGGAAGCTAAGTGATTTTGTAATAACTGACAGCAAAGCAGAGGAGAAATTGTTGAAGTTAAATGTAAAAAGGCACCCAGGGGCAGCAGATGGAATCTATCCAGTTATATTGAAGGAGGCAGCAAGAGAAGTAAACCCTTAGCCATAATTATGAGAGCACCCTTAGATTCAGGGAAGTCCCCATGCACTGGAAATGTGCAAACGTATCCCCAATACACAAAGCAGGTGCAAAGGGTGACACAAATAATTATAGACCTGTTAGTTTAACTTCTGTTCTGGGAAAAATAATGGAATCACTGGTTAAAAAGATTATACAGGAACACCTAGACAAGACTGCAGCAATAGTTCATACACAGCATGGATTTGTTAACAGGAAGTCTTGTCTGATCAATTTGATTGGATACTATGATGTAGCCACAAAGGAACTGGATGTAAAAAATAATTTTGATATCTTATACCTGGATTTCAGGAAAGCTTTTGATACTGTTGCACATGGAAGGCATTAAGGCAAGCTGCTGCAATGGATAAAGGGATGGTTGTGTGGGAGATGGCAGAGAGTGGTAATAAATGGACACTGTTCTAAGTGGACTAATGTTATTAGTGGAGTCCCCCAGGGTTCAGTGCTGGGCCCATTGCTGTTTTGTGTATTTATCAATGATATCAGTGTAGGTATATCAGGTTTAATGTCCAAGTTTGCAGATGATACAAAGGCTGGCAGGGTTGTTAATGACAGTATGCCACTGCAACAGGATCTAGAAAAGTTAGGCAGATGGGCTGAGAAGTGGCAACTGAAGTTTAACATTGACAAATGCAAAGTACTGCATATGGGTAGCAGTAACCCAAGAGAAACGTACCAACTGTGTGGTACTACACCCAGGGAGGTGGAGAATGAAAAAGACCTGGGGATAATTGTACAATCAGATATGAAGTTCTTTGAGCAGTGCAGATGAGCTGCCAGAGCAGGTCATGGAGTTTTGTCAATGATATATAGGAATTTTGCTAGCAGAGACAAGGAGGTGATTTACCCTTTGTATAAGGCAATGGTCAGGCTACACCTTGAGTACTGCATACAGGTCTGGAGGCCTCGTTTTAGGAAGGATGTTGACCTGTTAGTTGCTAGAATGAGTACAGAAAGGGCAACAAGATTAGTGAGAGGAACAAAGGGGTGCTCTTACAAAGAAAGACTTAAGTCCTGCAAGTTGCGGAATCTGGAGAATAGGCACCTGCGAGGTATTCTGATTGAGGTATATAAGGCCTTGAATGGTTTGAGCAGGCTCAATGCTTACAGTATACTTCTGCTTGCTCAGATTAAGAACTTGAGGGGGCATAGATTCAAATTGAGGAAAAAGACAGTTGTAGAATAGATGTGCAGAAATTTGCCTTTAGCCAGTGGGTAGTTGATTGGTGGAACAGACTTCCATTTGTTGTTGTGGAAGTTGACAGCTTAAATAAATTCAAGGCTGAAGTAGACAAACATTTGGAGTGAGCATATGAGTGAAATGGGAAGGGGTTTTTTTTGGCTGATGCTGCGTAAGCTTGCTTTCTCGCATCATATGCCTCAACTAATGCTAAGTGGACCAATTTGTTTCAGCACCTTCCTTCTACTGCTAATTTAAGTAAAGAATTCTTTGCTGCTTTTCTTGGCTTTCTTTTTCTGAGACTTCTTGTACTCTTCCTTGGCTTTCCTAACTCCTTTGTGACTTGATTGCATACTAGTTTATATATACCACAGGCTTCTGTATCACCTGATACAGAAGCCTGTATCCCATGTATATATGCCCTGTATATATGCATCCCATGTATTTTTCTTCTCTACCAACACATCTCAATAGCTCATCTGACATCCATTTAGGTCTAAGATTTGAACAGTACTTCTTAGTTGGTATTCCACAAGCACTTGTACTATGTATGTAAAACCTAATACAAGTGCCTGTTAAGTAACTTTTACTAAGAGTGGGACTGTAACTGTCAAGCTACTAAGAGTGGGAGATGTTAACTGACATCTCCCACTCTTAGTAGCTTCTATGATTATTTCCCTGAATGTTCCCCATTTAGAATAGTTTGTTGGTAACCCACATTAGTTGGTCCCATTGCATAGAATTTAAAAACTGACTGTGACCACTGTAGTCGCCTTTATGAAAGCAAAAACCCTTCCCTTTACCCTTGATGATAGTTACATATTTAAGTAAATTCCACATCAATATACTAAATAAAAGTGCATATAAAAGTCTGATTGGTGGAACAGACTTCCATTTGTTGTTGTGGAAGTTGATAGCTTAAATAACTTCAAGGCTGAACTAGACATCGGCAGATTAAAGAACACAGCGGTTCTTTTATCTGCCGATTCTTAATACATGAAAAATTACTGATGACAATCAGATCAAGGGTATTGCTTTCTCTTGTTGTCTCTCTAACATGCTGTTGTACTATGTATGTGAAACCAGTCATCCAATAAATCCACTAAAGTCTTCCTAGTGTGAAAGTGATCAACCAACAAGTTCCACTCAATATCTAGAAAGTTAAAATCCCACATAAACCATTCTGATTAACTGGTCTGCTCTATTTCTCTGTACAGTTTTTTCATTGTACTCATCACAGCCCTTCAGCCTATAACACACTCCTACTCTCATTTTTCATTTCTGAGTGCATATGTCACACTAAACTGACTCAACATTTCCACCCATATCAATAGAAATCACTACCTTAGATTTTATGTGCTTCTTAACCAAGAGCCAACCCCCCTTTCTGTTGTCTGTCCTTTCTGTATACACTGTACTTCCCATATTCAAATTTTGCATCCCTTATATCTGAGTGTCACCATGTCTCTGACATCCTCAGAATGTCTGCATTTGATAGCTTGACCAGCACTTCAAATTTATCAAATTTATTTACTATGCTCCTAGAATTGGTGTACATGAAAGTATACATGCACCAGATTTTACTCTTAGTTACTCTAACACAGATCATGTATTTACTTGTTCCATGATAACTCCCAGCAGTCAGTGAAATCCCCGGTACCTTGTTTTCCACACTGCTGCTTATTCTAATAGAAGCAGTGAAAGAATCACTTTCATCTCTGCCTTCAGCTATGTTAATTTTTTAGTCTATGTATCCCCCTAAGCTAGCAGTTTTCCAACCCACCTAACACTGCCTCAATGGCATCAGCAAATATTCTTGCACTCTTTCTATTTAAGTGTATCCCACCCCTGCAAAAGCAGTCTCTCCCATTAACAAACACAGACTACTAAGAAAAATTCTACACTACGAGCCACGCACAAACTCTCTATGGTCGATTGACAAGGCTCTCATTATGTACTCCCTCCTACTGTGTCTGGGCAGAATTGCAGACACTTTCAAATTTAACCCTAACTCTTGCCTTTTCTCAAAATTGCTCTGTACTTGCTAAGTCTTCAGCTTTCCTACTCTCAATGTCATTAGCAATAATGTGTACAACAGTATCACCCTTTGTGATCTTAAAGGATAGTATCTGCTCAACGTTTTCAACTTTTGCCTTTGGAAGACATAGTCTTGTTCTATTCCACCTATCCTTTTGCACAATGTTTCCCTGACAACAGTCACCGACAATAGCTACCCACAAAAGAATATCATACCTGACCATCACAGAGGAGTAATTAAAAACAGTTAAGGAAGATACAAAGCTCATGCAGTATAGACAGGAGTCATGAAGGAGAAAGTGATTCTTGCACGGCTTCTATTGGAATGAGCAGCAGCCTGGAAAATAAGAAGCAGGATATTTCAGAGACTGCTGGGAATCATTGGGGTACAAGTAAACACATGGGTTGTGTTAGGGTAGCTAAGAAAAAGAACAGCTGCATGTATACTTGCGTGTACACCAATGCTAGGAGTTTAGTAAATAAATTTGATGAATTTGAGGTATTGCTCAAAACATCAAAGGCAGATATTGTTGGGATTTCAGAAAGGTTCACAATGTCTACAGAAAGGATAGACAGGATAGGAAGGGAGGAGGGGTTATGCTATTAGTTAAGAAATACATAAAATCCAAGGAAGTGAAGCCATTCGACATCGCTGGACAGTGCAGTGTCGAGTCAGTTTGGTGTGACATAAGCATTGGGAGATCAAAATTGAGAGTAGGAGTGTGCTATAGGCCTAATGACTCTGATGAGTATAATAAGAAACTGTACAGGGAAATAGAATAGGCCAGTAAATCAGAGAGTCTTATAATGGGGGATTTTTAATTTCCCAGATATTAGCATTAGCATTAGTAGAGGCATTTGATGCAAGAAAGCAAGCTTATGCAGCATCAGCCAAAAAAAAAAAAAAAAAAAAAACCACTTTCACTTCACCCCTCTGTTCGTTCAAAATACCTGTCCAGCTGAGCCTTAAACTTATTTAGGCTATCAACCTCCACCACAAGGAATGGAAGTCTGTTCCACCAACCAACCACCCGCTGGCTAAGGCAAATTTCCGCACGTCTATCCTATATCTATCCTTCCTCAATTTGAATTTATGCCCTCTCAGGTGATTTTTCTGAGCTAGAGGAAGAATCCCATCAGCATTGAGCATGCTTAAACCATTCAAGGCTTTATACACCTCTATCAGATCACCTCGCTGGTGCCTAGTCTCCAGACACTGTAATTTGCAAAACTTAAGCCTTTCTTCGTAAGAGCACCCCTTTGTTCCATTCACTAATCTTGTTGCCCTTCTCTGTACTCGTTCCAGCAGCTCTACATGCTTCTTGAAATGAGGCCCCCAGACCTGTATACAGTACTCTAGGTGTGGTCTGACCATCGCCTTATACAATGGAATAATCACCTCCTTATCCCTGCTGGAAAAATTCCTGTATATCATTGACAATACTCCATGAGCTACTCTTGCAGCCCGTCTGCACTGCTCAGAGAACTTCATATCTGCCTGCACAACCACCCCCAAGTCCCTTTCATTCTCTACCACTGTCAGTGTAGTACCACAGAGTTGATACATTGCTCTGGGGTTGCTGTTTCCCATGTGTAGTACTTTACATTTGTCAATGTTAAACTTCATTTGCCACCTCTCAGCCCATCTGCTCAACCTTTCCAGATCCTGTTGCAGCAGCATAGTGTCAGTAGTGTCCTTGACAACCCTGCCAACCTTTGTATCGTCTGCAAACTTGGACATTAAGCCCGATATACCATCATCAATATCATTTATAAATACAGAAAACAATAATGGACCCAACACTGAGCCCTGAGGGACTCCACTAATAACATCAGTCCACGATGAGCAGTGTCCATTGATTAACACTCTCTGTCTTCTCCCTCTCAACTACCCCTTTATCCATAGCAGCAATTTGCCTCCAATGTCACACTGCTCCAATTTGTGTAGCAGTCTTCCATGTGCAACAGTATCAAAAGCCTTTCTAAGATCCAAGTATATAATATCAAAGTTATTCCCTGCATCCAGTTCTTTTGTGACTGCATCATAGTATCCAATCAAGTTGGTCAGGCAAGACTTCCCCTTAACAAAACCATGCTGTGTTTGAGCTATAACTGAAGTCTTGTCTAAATGATCCTGCAGTGCTTCTTTAACCAGTGCCTCCATTAATTTTCCTGGAACAGAAGTTAAGCTCATATTGACTGGAATTTGACTAGATATTGACTAGCAAGGCTTTTGTGGATTTATTGGATGATTGTTTTCTACATCAGCATGTTCGGGAGGCAACTAGAGGGAGTAATACTCTTGATTTGATTATCAGTAGTGATTCTTCATGCATTTAGAATCTGCAGATAAATGAACCACTAGGTGGCAGTGATCACAGTGTGCTGAAGTGGGATTTACTCAAAGAGGTAACTACCATTAGGGGTAAAGGGAAGGGTTATTGCTTTTGTAAAGGTGACTACGATGGACTGAGACAGTATTTAAATTCTATACAGTGGGACCAACTGATGATGTTACCAACAGCAAATTCAAAATGGGAAACATTCAAAGAACTTATCTTGGAAACTACTAGGCTTTACATACCAACTAAGAAATATTGTTCAAGGTTTAGACCTAAATGGATATCAGATGAACTAATGAGACATATAGCAATGAAGAAAAATGCATGGGATACATATAAATTAACACGTGACACAGAAGCCTATGATAGATATATGTTGATCTGTAACCAAGTTACAAAGGAGGTTAGGCAGGCGAAGGCAGATTACGAGAAATCTTTGGCAAGGGATGCAAAGAAAGACAGCAAAGAGTTTTTTACTTATGTAAACTCTAGAAGGAAGGGGATGAATCAGATTGGTCCACTTGATATCGATGGGTCAACTGTTGATGATCCTGCTCAGGTCGCTAACAAACTAAATGAATATTTTGCATCGACATTCACACATGAGGAGTTATTCAGCAAGGAGTTATTCAGCAAGCTTACTGCCAGAGTTGAATACACCAGAGGTGTATTCAACTCTGGCAGTAAGCTAGAGAATCTTGTAATAACTGAGAGTAAAGTGGAGGAGAAATTGTTGAAGATAAATACAAGAAAGTCACCTGGGGTGGATGGGATCTATCCAGTTATATTAAAGGAGGCAGCAAAGGAAGTAAGCAAACCTTTAGCCATAATTATGAGAGCTTCCTTGGACTCAGGGGAGGTACCCATGGACTGGAGATGTGCAAATGTGACCCCAATTCACAAAGGAGGATCAAAGGTTGACACAAGTAATTATAGACCTGTGAGTTTAACTTCTGTTCCCGGAAAATTAATGGAGGCACTGGTTAAAGAAGCACTGCAGGATCATCTAGGCGAACCTTCAGTTATAGCTCGGACACAGCATGGTTTTGTTAAGGGGAAGTCTTGCCTGACCAATTTGATTGGATACTATGATGCAGTTACAAAAGAACTGGATGCAGGGAATAACTTTGATATTATATACTTGGATCTTAGAAAGGCTTTTGATACTGTTACACATGGAAGACTGCATTGTGGCATTGGAGGCAAATTGCTGTTATGGATAAAGGGGTGGTTGAGGGGGAGAAGACAGAGAGTGGTAATCAATGGACACTGCTCATCGTCGACTAATGTTATTAGTGGAGTCCCTCAGGGTCCAGTATTGTTTTCTGTATTTGTAAATGATATTGATGAGGGTATATCAAGCTTAATGTCCAAGTTTGCAGACGATACAAAGGTTGGCAGGGTTGTCAAGGACACTACTGACACTATGCTGCTGCAACAGGATCTGGAAAGGTTGAGCAGATGGGCTGAGAGGTGGCAAATGAAGTTTAACATTGACAAATGTAAAGTACTACATATAGGAAACAGCAACCCCAGAGCAATGTATCAACTCTGTGGTACTACACTGAAAGTGGTAGAGAATGAAAGGGACCTGGGGGTGGTTGTGCAGACAGATATGAAGTTCTCTGAGCAGTGCAGACGGGCTGCATGAGTAGCTCATGGTGTATTGTCAATGATATATAGGAATTTTTCTAGCAGGGATAAGGAGATGATTATTCCCTGGTATAAGGCAATGGTCACGCCAAACCTAGAGTACTGTATACAGGCCTGGAGACCTCATTTCAAGAAGGATGTAGGGCTGCTGGAACGAGTACTCTGGAATGAGGGGTGCTCTTATGAAGAAAGGCTTAAGTTTTGCAAATTACCATGTCTGGAGAATAGGCACCAGCGAGATGATCTGATAGAGGTGTATAAAGCCTTGAATGGTTTGAATATGCTCAATGCTGATGGGATTCTTCCCCTTTCTCAGAATAATCACCTGAGAGGGCATAAATTCAAATTGAGGAAAGACAGATGAAGATTAGACTTGGGGAAATTTGGCTTTAGCCAGCGGGTGGTTGGTTGGTGGAACAGACTTCTATCCCTTGTCGTGGAAGTTGATAGCCTAAATAAGTTTAAGGCTCAGCTGGACAGGTATTTCGAACGAACAGAGGGGTAAAGTGGAAGTGGTTATTTTTTTATTTATTTATTTTTTTGGCTGATGCTGCATAAGCTTGCTTTCTTGCATCAAATGCCTCTACTAATGCTAATGAATTAAAATTCTATTCAGAAAATATAGTACAAAGAAGATACTGAGATGGATGCATACATTGCCGGCCAGTTTAATAAAGCAGAAAAAAAGTGGCACAGGAATGTTACAGAGAGATGAAAAGTATTGAAGCCTACGACAGCTACAAGTTGATCTATAATAGAATGTCTGCAAAGGTTAGGCTGGCACTGCAAAAAGAGCAAAGAAATGGGGACAAGGAGTTTTCCACATAGCTGAATACAAATACAAAAAAATAAGATGAATACAAATGAGATCAGTACCTTGTGATGAGAAAGTCTTAGATAACCCAGCTGAACTGGTACGTTGGGGTGCCTCCGTAACCAGGTGGGCAGGAGTGGCAGTGCATAGCACATGCTTCGTGATTAGACCGGGGTTCGAGTCCTTGACCACCAAAATACAGAGGATGCGGAAAGGTCAGGGAATGACCACCGCATATCCCTGGAGCAATATGGCCTTAGTTGCTAATGCTCCTAAAAACCAAATAACAACAACAACTGGTACGTTGCACCAAGGTTTACAGATGAAACACCCTTCAGAAGGAGGAGAAGGCAATATGAAATTATCAATACAGAAATTACAGAAGATTGTTTATTAGAACAATTTTTGAGCCCAAAGGTAAGCAGCTTCCAGGAATTGATGGCATATACCCAGTAATTCTGAGGCAGGCATTGAGAGAATGCACTTGAACCATTAAGGTTAATTACAAAGGTAACTTTGAACTTGGAAGAGATTCAATTAGATTGGAGAAATGCCAGTGTATTACCAATACATAAGGGGGGGATACTAAGAATGAAGCAGGTAACTGCAGACTAACTAATCTGATTTCATTGGTAGAGTTTTAAGGAAAAATCATATTTAACTCACATGGTTGGCTATTTTGATACAGTCACTCACAAGCTGGATGTAGGAAATAATTTTGAATTTTAGCAAAGCATTTGATTCAGTCCCTCATGAGATGTTACTGCATTGACAAGTGAGGTAAAAACTGGGTGAGTGGTTAATGATCAGCACCAAGCAATGCTCCTTCAGGATGACTTGGATAAACTTCAAGGATAATCAGAAAAGTGGCAGTTACGTTTTAATACAGCATTATGCAAGGTCTTCCGCATGTGGGGAATAGCAACCCCAAGATACACCTGGTGTTGTTCAATTAAAAACAAATATAAAGATTTGGGAGTTATGATAGAGCAGATATGAATTTCTCCATGCAGCGTATACAGGAGGCAAGGAGGTCCCGTGGCGTCTGATGAATGATCTAGCAAACATTTGCCTGTAGAGAGAGAGAGAGAGAGAGAGAGAGAGAGAGAGAGAGATAAGCAGGTCATAATCCCTGTATAAGTCAGCTGTAAGACTGCACCTAAAATGCCATGTCAAAATATGCAGAACATATAAAAAAGATATTCAGCTCCTTGAAACAATCCAAAGACAGGTAACCACTTGGAAAAATCTGCAAAAAAGAGCACTAGTAAGTGGAAAGACTTCATATGTGTGGACTACAGAGCTTGGTAACCAAGCTCACTAGAGGCACCTGATTACGATCTATAAGGCACTGAGGAAATATTAAAATGAATGAAGGTGAAATTTTCACCATTATAAATGATTTGAGAATTAAGTGTCAAAAATTCAAAATATGGGGAGAAGCAGTTTAGAACTGGATTGTAGGAGGTTTTATTTTACCCAGGCAGCTTTTAATTATGGGAACAAGAGTCCATGGATAGTTGAAGCTGAGGTTTGTAGAAATTCAAAGGTCAGCTATATAGTTACCTATGTGATTACAGAAACATATTAGCAGTTTATTTTCTTTTTTATTTTTAATTATTTATTATTTATTATGATTATTATTTTTTTGGTCGGTGCAGCAAGAGCCTGTATGGCTAGTACCAATTTTGTGTTGGGAAGGGACTGGTCAAATATTTTTGAATAGTCTCTCCCCAACACAAAATTTAAAAGTGGAATGTAGCTGGACTTTGCCTTTTCTGATGTAGTGGCATATAGAATGGACTCGCAGCTACTTGCCAGTGTATAGAAAACTTATTTTGTCCAATCAATTTACCAATTATGCTACAGTTCATGAAGACAGCACAGCACATGCCTTAATGGATAGAAAGTAGCCGCACTGCAGTAGGAAACATGAGAAAGCATGGAAGGTTGCTACAATAAGAACTAGTCTTAGTATATATGTGGTCTCCCTAATAGGGTCCTTGATCAACATAAGGTTTAGTCTTCTAGCAAATTAACAATTCAAGAGGTACCTCAAACGTTGGTGTGGCTGGATAAAATTTTACCCGGGTTTCTGAGGGAATACAACATGCAGTGTGTACAAATTCCCAGTAGGAAACTTTAATCAGTTTACACATCAGTAAGAACACCCATTCCTCATGTGAAGAGGAGTGAGAACATACAGTGTGTAATGCCAGATGTATAATGGCGAAAATAAAACATAACAAATTTTCCAAGAAATCAGTTTGATCTCAACCATAATGCAGAATTTAGTTTGGCCACAGCTGGACATTTCTAGCAAGAAAGACATCAAATTGACCCCTGTGATGCTCTCATTACAGATCATAAAATGATCAAGAATGCTGCCATTGATTTTAGGCTATTTTCATGTGGTAACATTTTTTTTAATATTCACAGTATGAAGCCTAACAGTAACAGAGGTGAAGGTGTTAAAATTTACACCATTTTTAAATCCTTTATACTGAGAAATGACTTACAATGGCGGAAGAGATACACTTTTATGCCCCTTCCATCTCTTCCACCATTGAAATTAATAAATAAATAAATAAATATTCATTTATTGCAAATACAGCAAGCCCATTACAGCACATGGCTAGGGGCAGGTAAAAATACAAAGGGAATGACAAAATAATCGAGTATATGTATATAGCAGATTTTATATAGATATTAACAATGGCTAGGAATTTTAGTTATGAATTTAAAAAAAATTGCAGAACAGGACATTTGGCTTTCAGTTGCAATTACTGGGTTGGATTATTTTTTTTCATTTTATCGGAGATCTGACTCCTGTAGGCTTCAGAGTTGATTAACCTGTTGCAATCAATGTTGTGATGATTTATGAGGTGAAGAGATGCATTGGGGAACATTCTGTCCATTTGTTTGAGCCTGGAGAGGTTGGATTTGAATCGCTGATTACTTGAATTTTCCCTGTTGGGGGCAGCTATTATATTGGCTAAGTTTGGTGAATCGCATGCAGAGGTGATTAACTTTGCAAGAAGCACGACTCCAGACTCGTTGATCATCTGTTGCAGAGGCTTTGTTTTTAGATTTTTATAAAGCTATTGCCTGGATATTGCATGGGGAAAACGAAGCTTACTATTGAGCCATCTAAGAAGCCAATATTCTAAGGCAAGGAATTTCTTGACGCTTACTTGAGGAGCACCAGACCAGATTTCGGAAGCATAGGACAGAATGGGAAAGATGCATCTTGAACATGCTTAATGACTGTTTTTCTGTCTTGAATTGCTGCTGTTTCTTTACTTACAATGGTGAAAGAGATGGAAGGGGGAATAAGAGTGCAGGGCACTAACTGACATAAGTGCAACTTGCAGCAATTATTTTATATATTGAAAAAGGCATACCTGTAGGATATTAGAGTAATAAAAAATAAAACGAATACAGAATTAATATTTTTATTGGACTAAAAGTGCCTTACGTTTTATGTTCAGGATAAAATAATTTCCCCCAAATATCCCAGGCTATGGATGACTATTGACCCAATACAAATAATATTGCCACTTCCCATAACAGCTGTTTCAGACATTGATTCCTCTTCATTGAAGAGCTAGACTAACAGAAAAACCTAAAGGGCCAACTGAACTCATACTTTTTCTTATTTATACATGCTGGGAATGACAATTTTGAATGCCAGGTAAGTTGTTTATGACTTACCTGGCATTCAAAGAAAGAAATGGATGACAAAATATATGTCAAACTTAAATAACAGAAATAAGAAAATCATACAATTTAAAAAATCATACAATCGAATTAAATAAACAAACAAACAAGAACCTTGAACTTAACAAACCTGACTTCAACTAATGAAATTAGGAAAAAAAAAAAATAAATAAATAATGATGGAAATCAAACAAATATCAGAACTGTGATATATTAGAGAAAGTACTACGTTAGCAGACTAAAAAAATGTGAAAGTTAAAATCTTTCAAATACCACAGATGAATGATAGCACAAAGCAGAGTGCTGATGCTTTGGAAAGGAAGAAGAAAAATTTACACAAGAAAAGGAAGACTAGTGAGCCAATACAGAAAGAATACTGCCACTCCCAAATGCCACTTCCCATAACAGCTTCTATTGTATTTTTAGTCTACTAATGTACCACCTTCTCCGACATATCACAGTTCCATATTTGCTTGATTTCCATCATTATTTAAGCTTTTTTTTTTTTTTTTTTTTTTTTTTCCTAATTTCATTAGTTGAAATCAGGTTATTAAATTAATTCAAGGTCTCTGGTTGTCTTTATTTTTTTTATTTGATTTATGATATGGTTTTCTCTGATATGATGATTTTCTGAATTCTATTTAAGTTCAATGTATTTTTGTCCTCCCCTTGCTAGTGCTTCATGATATCATTTAAGATTTACCTGATAGTAAAAATGGTCATGCCCAGTTTGTATAAGTAAGTATGAGTGAACTTGGTTATTTTGGTTTTTCTGTCAGCATAGCTTTGCCCTCTGGGTGATTCTACCAACTGGGTAGCACAGTTGGTAGAGTTGCCACCCCCCCCACTGGGTGGAAAAGACCCAAGTTCAAGTTCCACTGATGATGTGAGGAATTTTTATGCCTTTTTCACAACATGGCTGAGTTAGTCAGTCTCAGGAAAAGGTAGATGGTTTTTCATCCAGCATGCACAAAATCGAACATACACAATTTACAGACTGTATACACTAAGCAATATGGCCTTAGTCACTAATGCTCCTAAAAGCCTAACTACAACAAAAAAAAAAAAAAAAAAAAAATCATAGCTCCTCACTGAAGATGACACAATACAGTCTAAAACTGCTGTATGGGGAGTGGAAATATTCTTTCTATATTGGATAAACAGTCATCCTTTTCACAACCAGGATTATTTGGTGCTCCTACTTGTAGTTTTGTTAGCTGATCCCAAACTTTAGGAAATATTCAATGCATGGGAATGTCTTAATAAAGTTTTCACACACCAGAACTTTGTTCAATCTGTCATCTACAGGCAACTGCTGTATTGAGAGTTCAGAAGAAAGGCAGAGTAACTAGAATAAGTTTGAGAAATGTGCCTTATAATTTTGTTTCTTTTAAATGCAATTTTTTTTTTGTTCTGTGCACTCAAAAAAGACTTTTGTGAACTTTCATCAAATTGTTTTTTTTGCGAAATACATATTTAGAATTTACACAAAAATGTAATCTTTAGACAGTAAAGATAAACCAGCTTTGTAATATGAGTGAAGTTAGCTACTGTTTCATTAATTTCATTAGTTTATGTGCACAGTCTTCAGCTGTGTCTATTTGTTAAATGTTAAAATACATTTTGTATCCTATTATTCAATTGTGATAGGAATCGTTCCTATAACAATATTAATAGGGTATATGCTATTATATCAGTTAAAAATTTGTGACTATAAATACTGATAGCAGCTGAAAACATATACAAGTATCTCCTGCAACTGGTGAGTCTAATTATTGAAGCAAGCAAGCACACAAGTAAAACTGAGTCTCTTGACAAACTGAACACAAAATTCAAATTTGTATAAAGAAACACGATGAGACTGTTAAAAACAAGCACATTCATGAGGATAAGGTAACACCAAAATTTAAAAATATTAACCTGAATCCTAGATTGCATCATGCAAGTCAAGTTTCTGTCTTAGTATTAAAATATGCATGTATTACCTCCTCTTGTCGATGTCCAAAAAGCAACTTATATTTTCCTGGATGTCCAATTAATCTATAAAAATAAGAAAAGGATTTTGTTATAAATGTGTAGAAATTCTTTAATGTAGGGTAGGGGTGGCACCTGCAGCATGCATGCCACTTGTGGTCCATGCAGCTCTTGTCAGTGGCACACCTCCTGATGTGAAAAAAAAAAATAAAAATTTATAAAACTAATTTAAAAACTCGAAAATGAAGCTAAGCACACAGTAGATTTTTCTAAACTGGGGCATCATATCAGCATTGTTTTTCAATCTGATTTCCTTTTACAGCATATATTGATAAATGATTGATTAAAATATAATTATTCATTAATACATAAAAAATTTAGTTAGTTAGTTATTTGGTTTTTAGGAGCATTAGCAACTAAGGCCATATTGCTCCGGGATATGCAATGGTCATTCCCTGACCTTTCCGCATCCTCCGTATTTGGTGGTGACGGGCTGGAACCCCAGTCTAATCAAGAAGCGTGTGCTACGCACTGCTGCTCCTTCCCACCTGGCTACGGAGGCGCCTATAAAAAATTTACATTTATTTCTTCTTCCAAGTGCTCCACCTCCAAGTGCTTCAACACTTGGAGGGTGGCAAGCTCTAGCCACATTTTTTTTTTTTTTTTGAAAACTAATAACTGACCTAGTTATTTTCAAATGGACTTGGTTAAGTTTTTGCCTACTAATGAATCTCTCTCTCTCTCGTTACACATGTTTTGGCCTGAAAAACAAAGGAAGTTGCCTAGCACTGCAATTATCATCAAATTAAAGAAAAGAAACAAAAAAGAATTTAAACTGATATACAGTTTAAATTCCACTTTTATTGCCGGAAATTACAACCTGGGTTTCAAGTATGATGGGAGCCTTATTTACCAGCTCATATTCACTGGTTTTTTTTGTGAAAATTTAGCACAGGTAGGTGAGCTTCCCACAACATCAGTTCTACAAGGAAAAACATTAATTCATTAACCAATATTAAGTTTATGTAAAATTATTTAAATTTTTTTGCTACAAGTGCTTAGCATAAAATTCCTTTACATAGTTATCAAAAAACATTTGGTGGCATTGGGCATGGAGCAGTCTGTCTCGTTCTGAATCCAGCAACTTCTGGATCCACCCTAGATAGCACATAACACATTTCCAACATGATAATATGTGGCATGTTGCAGGAAAAGGCTGGCCACCCCTGATCTATGGTGTCCCATAAGAATGTTATCACATTGAGATTAGACTAATTGAAATGCTTCCACAAAGTGAAAATGTAGCTTTTCAGCACTAGTATTTGTAGCATTTGAAAGTCCACAAAAGGACCTCCTTTTCATAAGCCCTATAAAATGACCCTATTACCACCAAGTAGGGTTGTATATGGAAATTACCCATAATGCACTTTGACTTCAGAATTGTGCTTAGGCTGATAACAGCTTTAAGAAAAACATTGATGCCACCCAAATTATGACCCACCCCCAATGCCATAGTATAAATTAAGATCAGTTTAGAAAGATCTTTCTTGTTTCACTGTCAGAAACACAAAGGTGGTTTAGTTAATTTTACTGCCTTTGAATCATCATGTGATGGCACATAATGATGATTCAAACAATCATCATTATGTGCCATCATTATAGCAAAATTGATGACCAAAAGTGGGTGAAAGTGTGTATTCTACATACTATTTCAGATAGTATCTATATAACATCAGTGTAGACCAATATTATATAGATACTATCTACACTGATATTATATAGATATTAAACTCTTACTCTTAATGTATTATGCCTTGTGCATTTAGTTATTTTTAAATATTTCAGATAGTATACGATCAGGGGGATTATGTAAAACAAAAATTATTGAAATATAAATGCAACTCATATTTTATACAAAAATCAGGTTTTTCAACAATTATTGTACTATAGTTGAGAAATTATTGTACTATGGTTGAGACACTCCTAAATGCTCTCAAGACTGAGAAGAAACAGAGGGAATCTTCATCTTCACTCAAATGTTACCTTATTTTTGCACAGTAATCATCTAAATTATGTTTGTGGAAATGCTATTATCTGCAAGATGTGAAACAGAAGGATGCTACTTGTGAAAAGAAGCAAATGAACCTTTAACACAAATAGCATCCCTCTTTTTAAAGCATATATTGTATTTGATATCATATTATAAATTTGATCATCAGTAATCAGAGAAGGACTGACAAAATTTGCCTTGCAATCACAAAAAAGAAAGACTAAGTGCAAAGGTGGTCAGTATTATAGCCTAAAAAGAGCAATTCATGATAACTGACTTATTTTTCTTTTGTGGGATGTCTGATCCAACTTGAGACATTGAATCCATTGATATTTAAATTTGAATTTGAAGGTACTAAGAAGGATTTCTTAGTACTGAAACAAAAAAAAAAAAACTCAAAAACTAGTAATAAAGAGCAAGAACATAATAAATAAATCACACTTGTCTTATAAATCTGTAGTTAAGGGTTAAAGTCAATAGTTTATTCCACAGAACTGAAACCTCATTGGGCTAAGGTAAAGAAAGCCAACATGAGAACCACAGGAAACTTACCAGACAAACTCGTTTGCCAATACTAGTTTCTCCCTGCATTCTCGGTAAAAGGATGGTGTGTATGTTATCGGTATGTGTATGTATCTACATTGCCACTACGGCAATAGAAGTAGAGAACGATGTACTGATTGACACGTAGGCATGACAGACTACATAATGATTAGTTTTTTCTCATTATTAAAAGCAGATGATTATTGGAGTTAATGAGTGTTTTTGCTATTAAAAAAACAAACCATATTACTGATTTCTTTGTACGTTTTTAAGGCTAGGTTTCCTAACCAAAACTTAAGGGATAAGTTAGGAAAAAAGGAAAAGGTTTCTTTATTTTTTTTTATATTTCATAACCTGACCTTAAATGTTAGGTAAGGAAATAATAGGAAAATGTTTCCTTATCTAACTTTAAAGGTTAGGTTAGGAAATAATAGGAAAAGAAAGAAAGATCCTTTATATATATATACGTATCATAATGTCAATCAATCACTTAATGCTATGATGTTATTGTCTGTCACACCTACATGTCAATCAATATATCATTCTTGACTTCTACTGTCGCTACCGATAACACGCACTGTCTGTTTACTGAGAATGCAGGGAGAAACTGCACTAGTGGCAAACCAGTTTGTCCAATAAGTTTCCGGTAGTTTGCCGTGGTTCTTGTGTTGGCTCTTTTTACCTTTGCCCCTCAATGCAAATATATGAACAGACATGATTTAACCTTGGTAGGTATAACTTGTGCCGATAAATAATAATTGATTTTTTTTGGGAAAACTGATATCCTTAACATTACCAAGGATATTTAAAGTAAATTCTTAAAACTATAAGTCTACATTTATGAGGATTTTTCTGCACAATAAAATATAAGGAAAAAACCTGGAGAATTTTTTTGCTAAAGTTAAAATGAAATACAAGAAACCATCTAATATGTGCCTCACTGTTATGCTTTTGAGCTTTTACCCAAAATGTCTGACTAACTATCTAACAACTATCAAGAAGAAGAATATAAACAAAAAAAAAAAAAAACATTTAAAATGATTTTAAAAAACTTTAAATGAAAAGATATCACATAATTTGATACTTACTTGTCTTTGAAAAATGCAATATAAAATATAGAAGAATAATAGTTTACAAACTGAAGAAGAAACATCTTAAGAGTGAGGCTGTCATCAAATTCAGTTTGTGTTCTGTGCATTTCTGCAAAAGCAAAATCCACATAAATATCCAAAACTACCCAAAGGATAACTATAAAAAAATTAAATAATTTATTTTATTATACACAGAATTTTGAAAAAAAATCACACACAGAGGAATACCTTGATATGCATACATACAAAGTTATGATAAAACAAACCTCAGATTTATTGCAACTATTTTAGACAGAACTGTCATCACTAAAGCCTGTTAGACACTAAAAATCCAAAAATGACAGACAAACAGGCTCTAAAATAAGCTCTAAAACTCCAGAAAAAGGCTTTTATTTAAACTGGTTATTATATATATTAAATACTATTACAGGATTCTTAATGAACAAAAACATATAACTGCTATCATTATGTTGCACATAATAACAAGAATTTTTTTAAACTTTCAAAACTGAAACTTTGCTGCCTATCAGAGAAAAACATTTGATGAGAGGTTCATTCTACTTACTTAAACTGAACTGGCCGGAGCATACTTAAAACATGGTACATTTGTAGAATTCACATCAATTTCAACAGAATTCTCTTAACATAATTTTAGCAATATTCTTAATATCCCTCTAAGTCTTCATTAGCAGAAAACACCATCACATTTTTAACATACAACATGACCCTTATTGCCATATATTGTTCTCCATATATTGGAGAACAGCAATCCCAATATCTTACTACTTAAAATTATTTCAACAAAGTCACATCCCTTTCTCAAATAATGTAATGGCAGATGATATATTTTAAAAATGAGCAAAAATTAGTGTTCATTTCTTCAGCAGCAGTTGTTTAACGATACATCTTTAAAGTGCATCCTCTTTACTTAAAGTGTTGACAGACTTTCACCTTGTCAAATTTTTTGCACAATAAAGAAGAACAGAAATCCATGTCTTCCTCCACCTAGTCAGAATAGGCTAAGGAAGCAATGTAAGTCCAGATGCACTTCCCTTTAACTGAAGATATGGTGCAGTTTTCACAAAAATTGTTTTGCCACTCGACACAAATTAGTTGACATCATGAAATATGTACTTTCTCTGCAGTTCTATTGGTACAGTTGCTAAGTCCCATGAAGCAACAAAAGGAAACTAATTTTAAGAGCTATTGCTACTTTTTTCATGTAAGCAGCTGTGTCAATCAAAAACAAGAGGAAGTTATCATGCTTAATTCCATCTGGCTAAGCAGAGAAAGTTCATTTGTGAAAAGCTGACTGACTTTTAAAGTACTTTAGACATAATTAGCCCCTATGGTTCCAATAATTACTGTTGTTGTTGTTTTCATTAAAATTAAGAGTAACAGTGATACCCATGTTTTAATATTCGTTCCACGTGAAATTATGTGTTATCAAATATGTACATTGGTTTCCATGGTGACCAGAGTGAAATTGGTGAAAGTGTATAACAGTGTCCAAAACATTAGGAACCCTACGTGCACTAACCTTACATACATATTCCTCAGCTCCTAATGGTCCTAGGGGTTTGATATTTAGTATATGAGGAGAGAATAAAATTACTTCATCCACCCCCGGAGTTTCAACGCCCCCTGGTGGACAGGAGAGGAGATCACTTATAACCTTTGAACGGGTGGTCCGATCCCCACAAAAATTAGTGTGGTGGTTCCTTGTGCCCTCACCTGTCAGGGTACCAAGTTTCAACTTCATACAACGAGAACTCTATGTTCTGCGGGATGGAAAGTGCCACTGGCCTTTCATCCAGCTAACTTCAAAGCTACATAACTCCCTCCCTAATTGAGCTAGGGGGCTCCAACTTCAGGTGTGCCTGCCTCTTAAACACACCTGGAGACTGCAGGTGTACACAACACAAGGTACTCTATACAATAGCATTGCTGCGCCCTCTGGCGGCTAAACCCTCCCTAACTGGGGAAGGAAATGAAAAAACAAGACACAACAAGTGATACTTCTAGTGAATCCTCTGAAGAGTCGACAAATACAACAAGCGACTCTGATGCAACCTCAATAGAAATGTATGAGAAAACATCTAGGACCCCAAGTCGGAAAAAACCCTTAAAAACCCCTGCTAGGGAGACTGGCAAGCAACTGGCTGCCCCTACCAGCAAAAAAACTAAATCTGCTGGAGGGTGCAAAGGAGCCACAACTCCCCAACAAAGTCAAGAGTAAAACCAAAACAGAGAGAGAAGGAAGGAAAGAAGGAAAAAACCACTGACAACAAAACCAAATATGACAAACAAGTGGAGCCAAGCACATCTGTTGCTGGCATTTCCCACCTACCACCCAAAATAGAGAATGACACTGGAGACAATACAACTACTAACAACCAGCTGAGGTCAAATACTAACTCTAACACTGCTCAAACACACACAATTAGAAAAGGTACTGAAAATAAAACCCCTAACGACTGCGAACAGGAACCAGTCACCAGCAACCTGAACACTGCTGAAGAAGACTTTCCAGCAATCACTAAAACGGGTAGAGTTCACACCTCAACTCCCCCACAGGCCACTGCAAAGGACACAGTGGAGGGTGTCTTTACCTTGAGGGAACAATTGATCCATACGCTGGAAGCAGACCCAAATATTCTGGCTACAACAGTAGTTGAAATCACAAAAATTTTCACAGCACTGGAAAAAAGATGCCTTATGTCCATCACAAAGCCAATAACCTCATCACAGACCACCTTCGCCGCAATAGCAGTGGCCCCAAAACTGGCTGGAGTGCCAACTCCTCCTCAGCCACAGGCCCAACATGTAATTATTGTCAGAGCAGATGAACAGTCGAGTCTGGCAACAAGCGAAGAAGTTAAGAAAGAAATTACAACCAAACTTAAAGAAGAGCTACGAAGTGTGAAGATAAAGTCAATCAGAAAAATCAGAGAAAGAGGTGTAATTATTGAAACGGCCACCTCCTCTGACTTAGACATACTCAGACAGACCAAAAAGATCAGAGATCTTAACTTAAAAGTAGATCCTCTAAGAAAGCAGAAACCAACAATAGTATTATATAACATAAGTACAGACATGAATGAAGAAGAACTTCTTATGGACCTGTTCCACAAGAACCTCAGCAACACAGAATTGGATTACGACACCTTTTTACAAGAAATAAAGGTGCGATTTAAAATGAAGGCTCACACCCAGAACTTACAACACTGGGTACTTGAAGTACCCGGCCATATCAGGAAAATCTTCCTAAAAGTAGAGAAAGTCTATATTGGTTGGACGGCCCATGGAGTCAGAGACTTCACCACTGTCACCAGATGCTACAAATGTCTGGGATATGGTCACACCTCCAAATATTGCAAGCAAACAGAAAATACTTGCGGTCATTGTGGAGTGCTGGGACACCGAACCACAGAATGCCCAAAGAAGGACTCCCCACCCATCTGTCCTAATTGCAGGAACAGGAAGAAGAGTGATCAACACACATACAGAGACCAGAGTTGTCCTGAATATTTAAGAGCCATTGACCAAACAAAAGCCAGAACGGACTATGACTGACAAAGCTGAATACGCATCTAAAGTTATGGAACACATCAAAGCCCTGCAACTCAATTGCCAAAGATCAATATCAGTAATGAACGGACTCTCTAAAATTGCTACAGAAGAGAAACTAACAATACTAGGGTTACAAGAACCCTATACATACAAAGGAAAGGTAAAAGGATTGCCCTTTGGATCCCAAATGGTGACATCAAACCCAGAAACTACTGGTACAGGAGGAAATGCAAGAACCTGGGTCTGGGCGGCCATTACTATCCTAGACCCACAAATAACAGTCACCAAGATAAACAAACTATGCACAGAATACGCAGCATGTGCATGTCTCGAAGGCTCATTTGGCCGCATTTATGTGGCTTCAGTATACATGAGATGTAGCCAAAACACGCAGTCAATTGACCCCTTCCTCAACTATTTAGAACACCTCCTACTCACACTCTCACAATCAGCAATACTAATAATGACAGACTCCAATGCAGCATCTACCCTGTGGAACAGCCCCACAACAAACCTCAAAGGAGAACTCCTAGAGGAATTTATCCATGCAAACAGCATAAAGGTACACAATACAAAAGGTCATCCACCAACATTTGTTAGTGCACATGGACAATCTTATATTGATGTCACCATGACAAACAGGTTCTTTACATATAATCTAACAAACTGGACAGTACATCCATCATGGACAACCAGTGATCACAACCCCATTACCTTCACGATAGCCACATTGCCTACAACACCAACCTTCCGCAGGAACTACGACACCCCAAGGTACAAAACTAAAAACGCAAACTGGGAACACTTTGACAGGAATCTAATAGATCTTACCAGGGAGCAACTGGAACAACAAAATGGGGATGTGAACAAGCTCCAGCAGAATATCACAGATACTATTAAAGAGGCGGCTAACAAAACCTTCCCACTCAAACAAAGGAAGCCCAGAACAGTCCCCTGGTGGACCCCAGCACTTGCAACACTAAGGAGGGAACTAAGAAAGGCTAGGAAGGAATTCCAAAAGGCAAAAAGAAACAACCACAATCAAGCGGAACTGGCCACTCTATATGAAACGTACAAAACAGCTAGGAACAATTATTTCAATAACATTCAAAAGGAGAAAAAACTAGCATGGGACAGACTAATTCAAAGAACACTGGGAAAAGATCCTTGGGGCTTACCGTACAAACTACTTATCAATAAGCTACATCCAACAACCCCATTAGCATCAATAGTAAAGCCTGACACAACGGAAACACTCTCCTGGAGTGCAACTATGGACACCATATTAGATGAAATTATATACCAAGATATAACTGTACCAGAAAACCTGGAACAGACAAACATTAGGATTCAGCACCTGACATATACTGCAGTGGCAGAAGAGGCACCGTTTTCAGAACAGGAAATAGAAGCTGCGATCACATCTTTAAAGGATGGTAAAAGCCCTGGAATAGACCTGATTGAGGTCTCCATAATAAAAAGGGTATGGAAAACCTGCCCAGATATGCTGAGAAACCTTTATAACTCCTGTCTTGTAGCTGGCACCTTCCCTACAGCTTGGAAAACAGCCAACCTGAAAATTATATTAAAGTCCCCAGAAAAACCGACAAACCAGGCCACGTCATATCGACCAATAGCACTGTTACCCTTCCTTGGGAAAGTGCTGGAAAAACTCCTGGCCCAAAGACTCAGAAACTACTATAACTCAAAGGCACTAAATTCAAACGGGCAACTAGGCTTCACTCCACACAAGTGCACCACAGATGCAATTAACCTTATGCTAACAACAATTAAAAATTATAACCACAAATATGTCCTCGGCCTCTTCGTGGACTTCAAAGGGGCATTCGATACACTATGGTGGCCGAGTGCCCTTGCGAGGTTCCGAGAGGCTGGGGTATCAGCTCCAATCTACAAGCTTATGGACAGTTACTTTCAAGACCGGCGCGCACTCGGGCTGTTGCTCAGTTATGCGAAAGATAACAAGAGGATGCCCGCAGGGTTCAGTCCTGGGACCCCTGTGCTGGAATATGGTGCTGGACGGGTGGCTAAATCTACCACATGGAGAGATTATACCCATCGCATACGCGGACGATCTCGCCCTGGTAATCCCAGGAAACTCACGCAAGGAACTCGAGGATAAAACAAACACAATCCTGCAGGAACTTTACACATGGAGCAATACGCATAAGTTGATAATATCAATACCAAAGACCAAGCAAATCCTTCTCAAAGGCCACCTCGACCTCAATAGACCACCAAATATTAAATTAGAAGGTCAAAGAATTGAACTAGTGCGTCAGCATAAATACCTGGGCATCTGGATAGATGACAAGCTATCCTTTCTGCCACACATCAGGCATATCGTCAAATCAATCAGGAAAATAGCAGGATGGCTCATTAACATCACAAAAGCCATATGGGGAATTAAATCCTCCACACTAAGCCTATACTACTCCTGCTTGTACATTCCCATTGTCTGCTATGGAGCCGGGGCCTGGGGTTACAGAGCACTGAACTCGGCTTGCAAAAAATACTTATTGCAGTCACAAAGAGTCTTTCTCCTGGCAACCTGCAGAGCATGCAGGACAATTTCTACTGAGGCCCTCCAGGTACTGTGCGGGAGACCACCCGTATACTTTGATGTAATCTACCACTACCTGGCACACAACCAACGGCTAGGCATACAGGCTACGCTGGGAGGAATTGCCAACGACACCAACCAAAGTATAAAAGAAAACAAAGCAAGAATTTATAGGGACATAGGCACAAAATGGCAGGATATCTGGCAAACAACAACTAAGGGAAGAGACACCTTCACCTTCTTCCCACAAATATATCTGCGAGACAAATCCAGGAACTGGTGGACACCAAGCATGCATACTACTTTTCTAATCACAGGACATGGTAGTCTCAACTCCAAACTCCACAAATTAGGCCTAACTCTCTCCCCCCTTTGTCAATGCGGCGAAGAAACAGTGAAACACCTCATACTTGACTGTTACCTCTACACAGATCTGAGACATCCCCTGCTATTGGGGACTAACGTAACTAACGCTGGAGAATTCCCACAACTGATAGCTGGGGCAGAATCGCTCAAACTTCTTTCAGCTTTTGCAGGAAAATTATTCAGGCGAAGGGCGGCCCTCCAGCAGGAAGCACAGAGAGACAGTAGGTAAATGGGAAAATGAAAAGAAGGAATGAAGTGGAAGGGACTCAACAGAACAAGAAAATAGGAAGTAACGCAGAACGGAAGCACAATTATACTGAACTGAATAAGAAGCAAAAGTAAGGACTCAAGAACAAGACATCCCACAGCTTAGGAGCAGCG
Organism: Mastigoproctus giganteus; assembly: GCF_048544385.1. Taxonomy (NCBI): domain Eukaryota; kingdom Metazoa; phylum Arthropoda; class Arachnida; order Uropygi; family Thelyphonidae; genus Mastigoproctus; species Mastigoproctus giganteus. The sequence continues at coordinate 69,034,975 of NC_143583.1, forward strand.
GAGCACACATAACTGTGATGTAGCTTCCTTGAAATTAGTGACTAACACTGAACATGCTCTAAAGAACTGGGTCGATGTCATAGGCCACATAGTGTCTTCAGTATGTGCGTTTTTTTTTTTTTTTTTTTAATTTATTAGTGAGGACCCTACCTTCATAGGACAGGACCGAGATCTACGAGAAGCTGAGCAATCGAGAATTTCACTTGGTTATAGCCCTACAGGACTGGGTCGAAGCCACTGGCAATAATCATGTTTCCCGTTAACTACCCTGCCACACTGGCTTGTCCGTCCTTCTACTCGCAAAACACACAATGAACTCATCTCCACACACTCTAGGACAGGATTGAGCCCTGCAAGAATGTGTGTCTTGAATGCGGTGCTTCCCCTCAAGATGAAATTAAACCCTGTAGGACGAGCAAAGATAACTGTGAACTGTATAGCTATGATAATTATAAGATTTTCTTAACTACCTTAGAACTGTTAAGTTGCTGTTGCAGTAGCGCTGTGGTTAAGGACACTGGTTGTGTCTTCGGCCGTAGTGTTGTTGCGACAGTGGCTGTTTTGCCAAGTATTTATATTGTCAACTGTAAAATTGTAGTAATTACTAACTTAGAAGTGTTCACTTTTGTTCAGGTTTTCTGTGGCTCCGGGGGTGCCGCGGTTGTGGTGCACTGGTTTGTGTCTGTCGCCACGGCTCCGTCGTGGCTGCCGCAGGTGCATGGAATTGATTGTTACGCCGTGCCCTCTTCTGGCAGGATGGGCCCCTACAAGGGCCAATATTTGGTATAGATCATTGGACAACCTAAACATTGAACATGCTAAACTCACTAGAAACACCCACTACTTTACTGCTCCCCTTAACTAAATCTAAATTCATCCACACGCTATGTTTTAATCTCCTGACGAAACTTAACTTATTTTAAATTATTACCATATTGTATGTAAAACACACTAGAAACATTCACTCCATTAATTGATCCCCACTCAACTAAACCAACTCTATCCACACTTGATGATTTACTCTTTTATTGCTATATTTATCTCTATTTTAATATTATTGTATAAACATATAGAGGTTCAAGAACCTCCTTTTGTGAAAACCAGACTCCCTGGAGCGCCTCCACGTGGCTAGGGACGGGAGTCAGGATGCAAGATATATCTGTTCTTGCCTCCTGGCTGCAAAGTCTCCAGGTGCCGGCATACAACACTCAACAAAACAAACACTCAAACAAAAACCTCCCCATACACACACTCGCCGGCTTAAAAAAACCTACAAGAATCATTGCGGCAATAGGGGAAACCCTGGAGGCTGCAGTAAACAAAAATACTTTGAATACTTTGTTGTTGTTGTTTCCAAGGTACAGGACTCAGGGTGTAAATTGGGAAACTTTTGAGAACAGGCTGTGCGTAGAAGCCACGGCTGATAACATCGAGAGAATTGGGCAACTGCCGGCAATGGAGCAGGTGGAAGCCGTAAATGACCAAATAAGGTTGGTCTGTGATGCCTCTCTCGCAAAGAAAAAGAGAAAACAGAATCATGTGCCCTGGTGGTCTCAGGATCTCACAAATCTGAGAAATTAACTGAAAAGTGCTCGGCGTAACTACCAGCGTGCCAAGAGAAATAATAGGGCAAGGGTTGAGGTGGACCATCTGGGCGACCTTTACAAGCTGGCCAAGCGGACCTACTTTAATCAAATTTATAGAGAAAAGAAGAGTGCTTGGGAACAACTGGTTAAATCGACACTAAAGGATGAACCGTGGGGACTTGCTTACAAAATTGTAGCGGAGAAATTGCACCCTGGTGAGATCGTTTCGTCTATCATGGCTGATGGGCAAGAGACTCTTTCTTGAACAGAGTCAATGAATGCAATATTGGATGGCATTATTTGCCAAGACATTTGTGTACCAGAGAGTATGGAACAAACAAATTTAAGGATGGAGCATTTGATGTATTCTGGATTAACTGATGAGGACCTGTTTACTAATCTTGAAACTGGCATAGCTATTGATTCTTTGAAGGATAACAAATGTCCAGGCTTAGATTTACTTGAAGTTGCAATATTAAAAAGAATCTGGACAACCAAACCACAACTAATTGTTAATCTTCTTAATTCCTGTTTGGCTGATGGGTGTTTTCCAACTCCCTTGAAGCAAGCCAATCTTAAAATTCTGGTTAAAAATCCTAACAAACCCCTCAATGTTCCTTCCACCTATCGTCCTATTGCATTGCTACCAGTGCTAGGCAAGGTTTTAGAAAAGGTTATTGTAACTAGATTTATGAAATATTATAAGGCTAAAAATCTACAAGTAAACACTCAATTTGGCTTTACAAAAGGCTGCTCAACTGTTGATGCTATAAAGTTTGTAATGGATTCGGTCTCAAATGCGGATTCCAAGTATGTCCTCGGCCTCTTTGTGGACTTCAAAGGGGCCTTTGACACCTTATGGTGGCAAAGTGTCCTGGAGAGGTTCCGGGAGGCCGAGGTGTCTGCTCCCCTTTATTGTCTAGTTTCTGATTATTTACATGGTCGTAGCCTAGTGGTGTATTCTGGTGTCTGTTCGCTTACTCGTGCTGTTACTCGGGGTTGCCCTCGGGGATCAGTCCTAGAACCGGTCTGCTGGAATGTGGTTATTGATGAGTGGCTCTGGGTACAGCGCGACAAAAAATTTTGAAGGCGGAATATGCAGACGACTTGACCATATTGGTTTTTGGAGAGTCTCGTAGGGAACTTGAAGAACGCGCGAACGAAATCTTGGGAGACCTTGATGGTTGGTGTAGTATGCACAAACTACAGATTTCTATTGACAAAACTAAACAAATGCTTTTGAAAGGTTATTTGAACCTGAATAGACCCCCCAATGTAAAAATTAATAATCAATCCATTAAAATTGTAAGAACGTATAAATATCTTGGAATAATGATGGATGATAGATTTAGTTTTGTAGCCGACACAAAAAATATGCTGAACAAAATAAGTCTTAACTGGTAAAATCATTAAAATAACTAAAAATGTCTGGGGAATTAAACCCGCAACTTTAAAGTTATACTACGAGTGCATTTTTATACCAATAATTTGTTATGCTGCAGGTGCATGGGGTTATCGTGTTAATAACTGTTTAGTCTTGAAGTATTTAACTCAAGTATAACGTTTCTTTCTTCTTCTTGCAATCACAAGAAATTGCAGAACAGTGTCAACAATGGCACTCCAAGTACTGAGTGGAAAACTTCCCATTCAATATGAAGTTATTTACCACTACTTACAATATTATCGTCGGAAAGCTCTGCCTGCGAGGGTGAGCAACTATTCAATTAATTTAGACACACCAACTAAGAATGATAATTGTAGAATTAGAAGAGAGTTTGTTAATATAGTTGGCAATTAACTTGGTCCAATGCAGAAGTTGGTAGAGTTACTTTTAGATACCTTCCTAACATATTAGAATTTACCAAGCAACGGTTGGCCTGGTTTTGCCCAGGTCTGAATGTATCTTTTCTTCTAACAGGGCATGGCAGCTTGAACTCCAAATTGTTCACTCTGGGGTTGGCTGCCTCTCCATTATGTAAGTGTGGTGCTCCTGAGACCATGGAGCATTTAATATTTAACTGCCATCTCTATACAGACTTAAGAAATAATCTACAGCTTCTTACAGAAGTGTACAATGAAGATGACCTACCATGTTTTGTCAATGATAAAGAAAATTTCCTAGCGTTTTGTAATTTTGCAGATAAATTGTTTGCACGTAGGAAGAGACTAACTGGAGTTGATCTGTAAAGAGTGATGCCAAGTAATCCAGAGTTTGTGTTCAAGGACAAGAACTATTATGCTTTTTTTTCTTTACCATTAAATATGTTTTCTGTAAATAAGTCCTTAGTTTTTTCTTAAGTAAATATGTTGATTCCACGATGGTAATGATGTTGTGTTTTGTAGATTATTTGCCATAAATATAAAATTGGATTTAGTAGAATTAGTAGAATGATAAAGAAAATTTCCTAGCTTTAAGCAAAGTGAAATTGTACCTGAAAGGACCTACTGCTCAAAACGTTCCGGATAAATTTTGGAAGATGACCTCGAAGACTGGATTCATAGAGATCGTGAAGAATCCCATGTTGCCAGGTTGTATCAAAAGCTTTTTCGATGTCAAGACATATCATCACTAGGTGTTCGTTCCTGAGAAATGCATTTCGGATGTTTCCTTCAGCTTTGACCACAAGGTCAAGTGTTGATCTAGTTCTTCGAAATCCATATTGATTTTGACTTAGAATGCTTTCAGTCTCTATGAACTATGTCAATCTGGCATTAATTATTTTTTCTAATATTTTTCCTATACAACTAGTTAAAGCTATCGGTTGCTGGATCTGAATGGTCCTTTCCTGCTTTTGGGAAAGCTAATACAATAGAATGGCGCCAACTGGTAGGGTAGTAATCTTTGTCAAAGATTCTATTATACGGTTTTAGCAGAGCAGAATGGGACCCTTCACTCAAATGATATATCATGGCATAGTACACTCCATCAGGGCCAGCAGCACTATTATTGGATCTTGCAATTGCAGTATGTAACTCTGCTATGGTAAGGGTTACATTATATGGAAGCTGTCGTGAAGTATTGAAATTGAGATTATAGTTTTCTGCCTGTACTTTATGTGCCTGGGAACTTGGCTCAAAATAATTACTGTATTTTCCAGTCCACAAACACAATTTTCCCAGAAAAATGGTGGCTAAAATGTATATGTGTCTTATGGTTCAAAGGTATAATAGATGCATGCAGTGATATAAAGTTTTTTTTTAGATCAGGTTATATTGTTGTTGTGTAGCATATCTCACCAGTAGTCACGTTTTATTGCCAAAAAAAAAACCCTACTTTTCTCTAGGAACTGCAAGTCTTTCATTAAATATGGAATCAGCAATGTTCACAATGGCACAAAACACAATGAACTGAAAAAATTTAAAGTTCAGACCACCATAACATAAGTAATGACGAGTGTGAGTGTACCAAGTTTTTCAGATTTAAGAGGAGTATATTCAGATTTTAAGAGGAATATATTCATTCTACACTGATATTTAGTTTAGAAAGCACTTATGAATTTGTGTTTCAGATGTAGGCAATAAAATATTTTTTTTCTAAAATTCGATTGTAAAACCTCGGTGCATCTTATGGTATTTTAGTAATATATCACATCATCCCATAGCATCAGCTTTTGTCAATCGAAATCCAGATATTTCTGTAAGGAACTTTATGTAAACACATGCCAAAAAGTATAAAATAATTTAGTTTTGATTTTATTTCATCCTATTTTATCTTGATCGCTAGTTTCAATAAGAATTACTACAGTGGCATTAGCATAATAAATTGGTGCAATTAAAGTGAATAATTTAAAAAAAAAATCATACTACCTTGCTCAGTTAAGATGGTTGCAATTCTGGTGTAGATCTGAAAAATAAATAATTTTTAATTATGATTGTTTCTTTTTTATTCATATCACAAAGTTTAAGTGATTTGAATATATGAAAGATAGAGAAATGAAAGCTTTATTCATACCTGCCAACTTTTCTGGTATTTGAGTGCACCCTACCATGGAATATTGTCCCCACATCTGGAGCAGTGCCCCCAGAAACCTCTCTTAGGCTTCTAGATTACATTCAAAAGAGCAGTTATGTTAATTAATGACCCATCTCTAACAAAGTCTCTCCACTCTCTGTCTCATAGACATTCTGTTTCTGCTGCATGCCTTTTCTATAAATACTTCCATGGGCACTGTTCTGAATTGGCTTTAATAATTCCTGCTCTCTCTCTCTCTCTCTCTCTCTCTCTCTCTCTTCCAAACCAGTCTAAACATGTGCTGCAACCAGTTAGCATCCTTTTACTGTCCAACTTCAAACTCACAAAACCAACTTTTCTTCTTCTTTATTTATTCCTTCAAATTGTTTTCTCTTCATATGTATTTCCTGAAAATTACAATCTATAGAAATTCAAGTCTAATGTTAACAAGTATCTTCTTTCATTTTCTCAAACTTCAACCCATGCATGGTACTAAGTACTATAGGTTTTAATACCTCGTGTTTGGGGTTTTTATAAAAGGAAAAAAAAAAAAACAATCTGTTAATTAAATTTATTATTTAGCCCATAAGGACAGCAGGTTTTAAATTCAACAAAGATTTTCTCCTGTCTTAACCTTAAGTTGAAATCATGAATTTGTGCTAAAACTGAGAAAATGTGAACTGAGAAATGCATAAATTCAATTTCTTGCTCAATATTATTATTATTTTTATTATTGACATAAACATCTGATCTGTAGATTAATTCTTAAGTGCAATTTATTAATGGTTTGTCCAACATTTTTAATATTACAAGCATGGAATGTAATCAGGTAAATGACATTACCTAGTTTGCAAAAGATAAGTGATGTTGAATTAGCAGTATGCTGCTAAGGGTACATATAAGGACAAGTTAGGCAACATTTATTGTTATGAGTATTAAATTCAGCAATAAAATTATTACTGGGTGTAGCCAAGTATATCTCATGAGAATCAAGTTGAGGGGCATTAGATGCTAACTTGCTCTGTGAAGTGTGTGTATTCTGTGTATGTAAAGTACTAACAAAATGTGACAAGGAACTAACCAGAGCAATAGACCTCGGGGTAAAATCTATCCTACTCCACTCATGTAGTATGCAATTATTATCCCATTGTAAGTTCACAGTATGTAAGGCATTTTAAAAAAAAAAAAAAAGATAGCAAAAGCAATCCAAGGCAGCATAAACATAAAACAGGCAAAATTAGGAATATAAAATATAAAAAATATATGAGGAAAAAGAAGCAAGAAAATAGGTAAAAATACATATCATTTTACCTACTTTCTTGCTTCTTTTTCCTTTTATATATTTTTATCTATTTTCTTTCTTCTTTTTCCTCTTTTATATATACAGGGTGATTCACTACCAGTGCAACAAACTTGCAGGAGGTGTAGGGGGCACAAAGACTAATCGGAATCACATAGCATTGCAGGGTTCGAAATGGCTTCGTCATGCGGTAGAGGACGTTGAATGGGAGGTCGCATGAACAGCGATCCCGCTGGAAGTCAGCATTTGCGAACCGGTTCCCGAGGCAGTAGGATGGACGAGTATTCAAACGTTGAACTGGCCGACATGCACCTCGCGTATGGAGCTGTGGACTGTAACGGGCGCGCTGTTCTGCGATTGTACCAGGAACGTTTCCCACACAGGCGTGCTCCTCATCATACGATTTTCGCACGTGTGCACAGAAGGTTAAGCGAGACTGGTTTTTTCACGAGAGATACCATGAATCGAGAGCGAACGACGAGGATGCCAGACAATGAGGAGAATGTCCTACGTCTTGTAGAAGGTAATCCATGTACGAGTACTCGAGCGATAGGCCAACGATTGGGTATTTCCCAATCCACTGTATGGAGGATACTGTCAACAAACCAAATGAGTTCATACCATCTGCAACACGTCCAATCATTGGAGCCTGCGGATTATCTCCTCCGGAGGACTTTTGCTACTTGGTTTCTTCAACAGAAATGGTTCGCAAATGCTGACTTCCAGCGGGATCGCTGTTCACGCGACCTCCCATTCAATGTCCTCTACTGCATGACGAAGGCATTTCGGACCCTCCAATGCTATGTGATTCTGATTCGTTTTTATGCCCCCTACAGCTCCTGCAAGCTTGTCACACTGGTAGTGAATCACCCTGTATATATATTTGCAAATATAAATAAACAGAAATGTTATTAAATTACTTACTTGGTTAAAAATTAGTATACAAATAAGATTCAAAATTGCAGCAGTTGTAGACGTAATTATAATGGCAAATGTAGAAACTCTTTTGTCTTTTTTAAGAAGAAGAGCTGCAGAGACTGAAATTCTGTACAAGATAACTCCAACAACTGCTGCTACTGCAATACTAATCTGAAATGGAAAAAAAAAAATAATAATAAATAAATAAAAATAAAAAAAAATAAAAGGTTAAAATTGATAAAAAAGTGGTACCATCTTGAATAATTTGACGAATACTGTATCTAGTTTATTACACTTTTTGCATAGAGTTCAAATGATATATGACATATGTTATATTGAAATACCATTCATTTTATTGAAATGAAATAATACTGGAAATTGGTAATAAAAAATAATACACTTTAAGCTCAAACAGTTATTATGGAAATCTGTATCTTGGGAAACTTGGTTATCTGAAAACCTAAAGCCATCTATTCAAAACTGGTATTTCAAAGCTGCAAAAAAAAAAAAAAAAAAAAAAAAAAAAAAAATGGTGCCAGCTGCTCAATTTACAGCTAGTTTGGCCAAACTAAAAAAATATAGAGATTTTATAATAGTTTCTATGGAGAAATACAAAGTTCAAACTACAAAATTAATTACCGCACAACACTGGCTTAAAAATGTCACTGCATGGAAAAGAAAATGAAAACAAATTGAACCCCAAATTGCAGTTTAGTATATTTATTCTAATAAAATATCTTGGAATATACTTTAAGTCCTAGTGAGTCAAATTAATGAATACTAAATAACAAAAGCCTTTTCATTACCATCATCATCATCCAAAGCTTGTTAGGACAGTATAAATGTTGCAGTAAAAGTACAAATCAGCCCTGCAGTAACAACCTTCCATTCACTATTTTACTTTATATTTCCTATGCCCTGTTAGATCTTATTAGAGGATAAAGGGCCTACTTTGACTAGCTCTAGTCAAAGTAGGCCCTTTATCCTCTAATGCTTTCTTGACACCACCAATCTACCTTCTTCTTAGTCTTAGCTTCTCAGACGGGAAATTAGCTTCTTAGCTAATATCCCTTCTCCCATCTTTTCTACGTGCCCACACCATCTTCAGTTTGCTTCAGTTATCTCTGAATATTTGTTACCAAGTTTCTTTCCTTATTTCCTCATTTGTAATATGGTCTTTCCATTGCTTCCTTCTGTTTTCCTTAAAACTCTCATTTTTGAAGGTGGTAAGTTTTCATCAATTCTTTAATTTCTTACCCAGCTCTATTGTTAAAGTAGGTTTATAAACAACTAATTGTCTTTTGGCTAATTTCTCTTTCACTCTAAATGAATTTGTTAATTGGCTTCCTACAGTTCCTGCTCTATTTATTCTACTGTTTATTTCTATGCCAAACCTTCCATCTTCATTAAAGACTCTTCTTAGATAATAAAAACTGCCAACTTGTGTACAATCAAAATTTTCCTTGTTTCTCTCACCTTTCATAACTATTGTTTTGTGTAACTAAGTTCCAAGCCAAATTCTCTACAACCTATATATTTTATTCAAAGATTCCTGAATATTTTGCAGACTGCTGCTTAACAGCACAATATCCTATGCACACGATAGTGATCCAATTTTTACATCTCCCACACTGAACTGCATCAGTAACTTTCATTGCTTTATTAAATGGCACATGAAAATTACTATAAAACGTTGTGGGGTGTAGCCCTATCCTCAGTCCAGTTTTAATCTTAAACCATTTCTAATATTTCTTCTGATACTCACTGCTGACCTGCCATTTTTATACAAGCATTTTATTTCCCTTATTAGATTATCCTTAATGTCATATTTATGTAAAATTTTAATGAGCAGACACTTCTAGGTACTTTGTCATATTTCTTTTCATGATCAACAAATCCTAAATATTGGTTTTTGTTGGGTTCCCATGACTTTTTTATAATTTCTCTTAATGAAAATATTTGATCCTGACATCCTCTGTTTGGCCTACGTCAGACTGTTCTTCCCTAAGTTATATATTCAACAATTCTACTAATCCTAACCCTTCTTTTCTAAAATAGGCCCTTTATCCTCTAATCTTATTTTAATCTATTCTAATCTAACCCTCCTTCTCTCAAAGTAGGCCCTTTATCCTCTAATGCTTTCTTGACGCCACCAATCTACCTTCTCCTTAGTCTGCCTATAACCATTCATTTATGAGGTGCCATCCAAAAGTTCCCGAAATGTATTTATAAAATAAATTAGACTCACCCTGGGTCTTATTCGCCACCGTCAACCTCTGAAGTAGTCCCCTTGAGAGCATAAACACTGACCCCAGCACTTCTCTCATGATTTGAATGCATCCTGAAAGTCCTTCTTCATCAGGAGCCTCCGTAGCCAGGTGGGAAAGAGCAGCAGTGCGTAGCACACGCTTCTTGATTAGACCGGGGTTCAAGCCCTTCACCACCAAATACGGAGGATGTGGAAAGGTCAGGGAATGACCATCGCATATTCCCGGAGCAATATGGCCTTAGTTGCTAATGTTCCTAAAAACCAAATAACAACAACAACAACCTTCTTCATCATAGTGTTCAGCACCACCTGCAATTCGGTTTGGATATCCTCCTCGCTGTCAGATCTTTGACCCTTCAGCTTGATTTTCATTCTTGGGAAGAGGAAGAAGTCGCAGGGGGTGAAAAGTCTGGCGAATAAGGAAGGCTGGGGGACAATTGTCATGTTGTTGGATGCCAAAAACTGTGCCACAGCAAGAGATGTGTGGGCCGGCATATTGTCATGATGAAAGAACCAGTTCTTTGTGCGGCACGTCTCTGGATGTTTCCTCTCAACGGCTTCCCTTAACCTCCTCAGGATGTCGCAGTAGAACTTTGCGTCGATGGTCTGGCCAGGAGAGACAAATTCCTTATGGATAATCCCAATTAATGTCCAAGAAACAGATCAGCATGGACTTCAAATTGCTCCTCACTTGTTGGGCTTTCTTCAGTCAGGGCAAAAATGGGCTCTTCCACTGAGATGATTGTTGCTTGGTTTCTGGGTCATATCCATATACCCAACTCTCGTCACCAGCAATGAAGTTTTGATCACTCCTGGCCCGTTCTTGAAGATCTCTGCTAACTTCCATGCGCTGCTATGTTTGGTCTTCACTCAGTAACCGTGGCACAAACTTGGCTGCAATCCTTCATGTTCAACTCGTCTGACAAAATCCTGTAACACATGATGTACAATAGTCCTACAATGCCACAATGGATGGATGGTCTGCCTGCAGTCTTCAAGGATTGCCGTCTGAACTTTGCAACATTTTCCGGGGTAGCGCTCGATGATGGATGCCCAGAGCAATCGTCATCGTCATCAACCGACATTCTACCATTTTTAAAACAGTTAAACCAGTAGCAGATCTGCGCCTGGCCTAAAGCATTGTCACCAAAAGCTTGTTTCAACTTCTAATGGGTTTCTGCTGCTGTATCAATAAGAAGGAAACAAAACCAAGTCTTATTTTCTTCTTCATATAAGCTATTATCATTTTTGCAATTTTTAAAATATCAACGTCAATAATTTTTACTCAGTCAGTATGTGAGGAAAAATAATTATTGGCAAATTATTTCAGTTGAAAAAAAAAAAATAATAAAACTTACCAATAATAATACAACAGATACAGACATTAATGTATATGGCAGTTTTTTCCTCCAGAATGGCACATATGGTTCATACATCTGCAAAGAAATAAATTTTAAATATAATGAATGAATATTATTTGTATTTGATTGTATTACAATTATTATCATCATCTTAGCAACTTGAAAACAAAAAAAAATTACTTTTTTTTTTGTTTTTAAGTAGTTATATCATAATAACAACAATAATTATGATATAACTGTACTAAGGTATGATTAGGATGAATATAACCCTATATTGAATTAAATTTACTAATGTTATATAATATTTAGTGTTTTTATTTAAAATGGAAAAAAGATAGTGTTACTTGAAAAGGAAAAAAAAAAATCTTACTCTTGTAATAAAATTCAGCTTTTTCCTATGGACATGAGAAAGCTTTGCTAAATATTCTGGACGGGGATTTTCCTGTAATTCAAATCAGAAATATAGCTTCAGCTTTTAGTAAATATAAATACATGTAAAATACAAGCACTAACTGGTTGAACTGACATTCACATTCTTCAATACATCTGGTATTTAATATAATAATTTGCCCAAATTTTTGAAAATAAGGTATTTCACACAACTTCAACAAAAAAAAAAAAAAAAACCCAAATTACCTGAGTTTATTAACATTCTAAAATAAGGTGAATAACACAGACATACCTCAAATGTGTCAAAACCTGTTAAGTCCCACCGGTGAGTAATTTTAGCAGAATATCTTTTCCACATTTCAAGAAATACTGCTCCTATAAAGTATCATAAAATTTAGCACCATATTAAATCTATGTCTTAAAAGCTTAAATATATGAAAATATGCAAATTAGATCACCATGAAAGGAAAGCAGTTCTTTTACTATATCAAATTTTTATGAATACTCAGAATTCCGAAGAAATAGATCTACTTTAGACCAAATCTTTATATTAAGATAAATTCTGGAAAAGAAATGGGAATACAATCAACCAATATATAAACTTTTTATTGACTTCAAAAAAGCCTATGATAGTATCCATAGAGAAAGTTTATGGAATATTCTAAAAGATTTTGGTATCCCACAAAAATTGATAAATCTGATAAAGATGTGCATGGAGGGTATTGTTCTTTCAAATGGAACCAAATCAGAAGCATTTAATATCACAACAGGTTTACAACAGGGAGATGCCCTCTCACCAATTCTTTTTAATCTTGCTTTAGAGAAACGCATCAGAGAAACAAACAAAGAGGATACAGATAGAACAATGATCCTTGGATTTGCAGATGACATAGATCTAGTTAGCAAAAATCTGGAAAATGTAAAAAATAAGTTTAAAAAATTAAGAACAGCTACTGGAAAAAATAGGACTTAAAACTGAATATTTAAAGGTCACAAGAATTGATAATAACCAAGGCATAAATTTTAAAATTGATAATTTGAACTTTAAAAATGTAACTTCATTCAAATATCTAAGTACAATGATAAATAACTAAAATATTACCAGTATGGAAGTTAAGGCTAGAATCCAGGTAGGAAATAGAGCATATTTTTCAATTCAGCATCTTTTGGCCTCTAAAATTATCACATGGACTTAAAACAGAATTATATAAAACCTGCATTAGACCCATAGTGCTATACAGAGCAGAAACCTGGAACACAACTATCCATGATAACAATATGTTACAACGATTTGAAAACAAAATACTTAGAAAGTATATTTGGACCCATTAAAGACAATCTAACAGAAGAATGGAGAAGGAGACATAATATAGAACTATACCGAAATTATAAATCATCACTGATTGTTTAAGAAATGAAGGCGATGCGACTTAGATGGTTTGGATATATTGAAAGGATGGAAGCTTCCAGTACAGCCAAACAGGCTTACCAATATAGACCAGCAGGTAAAAGACTAAGTGGACACCCCTGCCAATGATGGAAGGACAATGTTCGACAGGACCTAGAGGAGCTTGGAATAACAGAAGGGACAGATCGAGCACAGGACAGAAAGGAATGGAAGAAGATTGTGCTTGCAGCTAAGAACCTTGGAGGTTTACCACGCTGAAGAAGAAGATTCAGTATGAACTTCACAGCTGCACCTTAAAAATACATGGATATTACTTCCTGCCACATCCTACACACTAGCGTTATACAATGATAAGGAGTATGCTGATGGATAATTCTTGAGAATTTCTGTCATTAGCCTTGTTCTTTGAAAATATTTTCTAATATATCATTTAGTAAGATCAGCAATTAATTAATTTGTTAATAAAAACCTCATGTTGTTTGGCATTACACGAATATAAAATGGAATGATCTGCAAGACTTCTATACTTCTTTTCCTAGGTTGGATTATTGTTTTAAATCTTCTGATCCTGATGTTTGTTCAGATCATGTCAGTGAAATTATCTCTGTAGGAATGAAATCCCTTATTCTACATTCCACCTTAAAACCTCATCCTTTATCTAAACCAGTGATTTTCAACCTTTTTTTTTAATAACGGCACCCCTAAGTAATTTATTTTATTTTGCGGCACCCCTACTCAATTTTCTGCCTGTTAGATCTGATTCTTTCTCTGTATATAATACACACACACACACACACTATATATATAATATTAAAAAATATACGTTATATGATATTTATTACAATAATATAATTATAAAAATTACATTTCATAATACAAATTATATATATATATACAGTATATAATTTTATTCTTTATATAGAGGTACTAAATAACGATCAATTATAGATCACCACAAAATTAAAAAGATACTGTACATCTTTTTATAATGAAATAAACATATAAATTAAAAAATAATAATAAGTTTAAGAAACTTAAACACAAATTATGTGGCACCCCTGGAATGTTGTTGCAGCACCCCAGTTGAAAACCATTGATCTAAACCTTGTTTTACCAACAAATGTGCTAAGGCTGTTCAAGATAAGAACATTGCACATTTTAATTGGCTTGCACCTAAATCTTCAGCTTCATTTTCTACCTACACTAAAGTTCACAACAATTGTAAAACAAACAATTATTAATCAATCCAAACTTATTTTTAAACAGGCTAAAAGTAGAAACTTGCTTCTTGTCCACATGGCAGTTGAATATTCTATCTCTTGCCAAAGCTATTAGCCACAACTTCTATCCATCTATGTTTCCACGTCTGTTAAAAACTGATGGTTCTATTGCATTCTCAGCTAAAGATAAAGCTGACTTAATAGCATCCTACTTTTCTTCTAACTCTTGTACAATCTTGGTATGCTACCTCCTACCACTCCCAGTACACTCCACTCAATGCCTTCTGAATTCTAAAGTGCCAAGAAGACCAGATCCTGATAGTATTTCTCCACTTATTCTCAAGATCTGTACTCTTGTATATGTACCTGTTCGGTGTAGCCTTTTTCCTTCTGCTTAGAAATTTGCTCACATCCAGTCAATCTCTAAAAAGAGTAATACACTTACCTCTACTCTTTCCAAAGTAATAAAGAAATCCATCAACCACTAAACCTTCAACTATTTTGAAACCTTCCATCTGATCAATGATCACTAATATGGATATCATCAGTGTCAATCAACTAGTGTTATATTGGCTTATGCTATTCATCTTTTAACAAATTCAATGGTGAAACTCACGCAGTTGCTCTTGACATTTCTAAAGCTTTTGATCATATTTGGTTGGTTTGTTTTTTTTTTTTTTTTTTTTTTTTTAAGGAGCATTAGCAACTAAGGCCATATTGCTCCGGGATATGCGGTAGTCATTCCCTGACCTTTCCGCATCCTCCATATTTGGTGGTGACGGGCTCGAACCCCGGCCTAATCAAGAAGCGTGTGCTTCGCCCTGCTGCTCCTTCCCACCTGGCTACGGAGGCACCTATCATATTTGGCATAAACATCTTAAACAAGCTCTGGTCTTATGGACTGCTGACTGCTTTTTGCAATTTGGTATCCAGTTTTCTCTCTTTCCACACTCGCTGCACGTGATGGTGGATGGCTCTGTTTTCTGACTTCTCCACTAATGCTGGTGTTTCTCAAAGTTCAGTTCTTTCTCCCACTCTTTTCCTCTTATATCTTAATGGTATTCTTCCACTAACTGTAAATCCTATCCATAATTTTGTTAAGGACAGCACACTTCATTTCTGCCTTCCAATTTGAGAAACCTTTTCTGCACAAACAGCTTCAAATTCTTGAATATCCTCTACCAAGTCCTGAAATGCCAATCTCTGATAATGCTCTATTAGAATGAAGAAGACTTAGTTAACTTCAATCCTTCTAAAACTCAGTCCTGTCTTACAAGGTGTGGCAAAAAAAAGTTCCCAGCTGAGTCAATAAAAAGAACACAAAATGAAAGAACTCAAAAATGGTTTTATTTTTATTCAAAATAATCACCACCTGAACGAATGTATTTATTACATTGTCCTAAAAGATTCTGAAAAGGGTCAGCATAGGCATCCAAAGAGATGACTGTTCAGTTTGGTGGTTGCGTTTTTATTTTTGTCCTAGAAACCCTGAAATTCTCTTTCCTTCAAGAGCAGTTTTCGCCTTGGAAAAGAGGAAGAAGTTCACTGGTGCTAGATCGGGAGTATGATGAATGGTTGATCTGTACAATGCCACGTTTCATGATAAATGCCTTCACAACAAGTGCAATGAGAACCAGCTGCTTTTCTCTTGAAATTATGGCTTCACCCAGGAAATGAGCTTCAATAGTCTTTGAAGCACCTGTATGTAGAATGCAGCTTTGACTCTCTCTCTCTCTCTCTCTCTCTCTCTCTCTCTCTCTCTCTCTCTCTCTCTCTCTCTCAGGTAAAAATTGCTTGTGAATCATACTTGCTCTGTTTGTTGAAACACATGATCAACATAGTCTTGTTCCTGGAATTCTATAAATGAAACTGTTTGGATATTGGTGATGATTTTGAAGTCCACTGTATGCTCTGAGGCTTCATCTCTGGGTCATACTGAAATACCCAACAGTAATCAAGTGCCAATATAGTTGAAAAAATTAGGATTGTCTTGACAAGTCTGGATGAAGTCTTTGCACAATGATAGTTTTTGTTGCTTTTGCTCATCCATTAGGCTGTGCAACACAAATTCTGCACAGACTTTCTTTTTCCCATATATCTTCATGCAGAATTTGACAGATTATCTGCTAATTCATATCCAACTAACCAACCATCATTCTCATGGTCATGCAATGATCTCTTGCCATAATTTCCTGAACTTTTGCAACTCTCTCCTCATTTTGTGATGCTAATTCCCACTTTTTGGGCATTGCAAACATCTTCAACTTCATCTTTGAACTGCTAATACCATTCAAACACACTGGTATGACTTAATACTCCATCACCATAAACAGTTTTTAGCATTTGATACATTTCTATTGCAATTTTTCTAGTTTAAAGCAAAATTTGATATTTGTTTGTTGTTACATTGCAAAATTGTGATATGGAACAATAAAACTACTAATAAACTGGTCACTACTTGTAACCTCAGCCTACTGGACAATCCACTGTCTGTTGGAAGAAGTTACAACAACATACTACTTGCGTTTATTTTCAAACCCATTGAACATGACCACAACAGCACCAATCTGGGAACTTCGGTTATTAGCATTAGCAGAGGCATACAATGCAAGAAAGCAAGCTTATGCAGCATCAGCAAAAAAAAAAAAAAAAAAAAAAAACCCTCCCATTTCATCCCTCCATTCGTTCCAAATGCCTGTCCAGCTCAGCCTTAAATTTATTTAGGCTATTAGCTTCCACAACAAAAGATGGAAGCTTGTTCCACCAATCAACTACCCACTGGTCAAAGGCAAATTTCACACGTTGTTGTGTTTTGGTTTTTAGGAGCATTAGCAACTAAGGCCATATTGCTACGGCGATATGATGTGGTCATTTCCTGACCTTTCCGCATCCTCCGTATTTGGTGGAAATTTCCACACATCTATTCTACAACTATCTTTCCTCAATTTGAAACTGTGCCCCCCTCAGGTTCTTAGTCTGAGCAATACGAAGAATCCCATCAGCATTCAGCTTGCTCAACCCATTCAAGGCCTTATACACCTCAATAAGATCACCTCGCAGGTGCCTACTCTCCAGGCGCTGCAATTTGCAGAACTTAAGCCTTTCTTGAGAAGAGCACCCCTTTGTTCCCCTCACCAATCTTGTTGCCCTTCTTTGTACTCATTCTAGCAACTCTACATCATACCTAAAATGAGGCCTCCAGACCTGTACACAGCAGATGATACAAAGGTTGGCAGGGTTGTCAAGGACACTACTGACATTATGCTGCTGCAACAGGATCTGGAAAGGTTGAGCAGATGGGCTGAGAGGTGGCAAATGAAGTTTAACATTGACAAATGTAAAGTACTACACATGGGAAAAAGCAACCCCAGAGCAACGTATCAACTCTGTGGTACTACACTGACAGTGGTAGAGAATGAAAGGGACTTGGGGGTGATTGTGCAGGCAGATATGAAGTTCTCTGAGCAGTGCAGACGGGCTGCAAGAGTAGCTCATGGAGTATTGTCAATGATATACAGGAATTTTTCCAGCAGGGATAAGGAGGTGATTATTCCATTGTATAAGGCAATGGTCAGGCCACACCTAGAGTACTGTATACAGGTCTGGAGGCCTCATTTCAAGAAGGATGTAGAGCTGCTGGAACGAGTACAGAGAAGGGCAACAAGATTATTGAATGGAACAAAGGGGTGCTCTTACGAAGAAAGGCTTAAGTTTTGCAAATTACAGTGTCTGGAGACTAGGCACCAGCGAGGTGATCTGATAGAGGTGTATAAAGCCTTGAATGGTTTAAGCATGCTCAATGCTGATGGGATTCTTCCTCTAGCTCAGAAAAATCACCTGAGAGGGCATAAATTCAAATTGAGGAAAGACAGATGTAGGATAGACGTGCGGAAATTTGCCTTTAGCCAGCGGGTGGTTGGTTGGTGGAACAGACTGCCATCCCTTGTGGTGGAGGTTGATAGCCTAAATAAGTTTAAGGCTCAGCTGGACAGGTATTTTGAACGAACAGAGGGGTGAAGTGGAAGTGGGTTTTTTTTTTTTTTTTTTGGCTGATGCTGCATAAGCTTGCTTTCTTGCATCAAATGCCTCTACTAATGCTAATGCTAATACTCTAGGTGTAGCCTGACCGTTGCCCTGTATAACAGGATTATCACCTCCCTGTCACTGCTATCAAAATTCCTATATATCATCGACAAGACTCCATGACCTGCCCTGGCAGCCCATCTGCACTGCTCAGTGAACTTCATATTTGGCTGCACAATTACCCCCCAGGTCTTTTTCACTTTCCACTTCCCTGAGTGTAGTACCACACAGCTGGTATGTTTCTCTTTGGTTATTGCTACCCATATGCAGTACTTTGCACTTGTCAATGTTAAACACCAATTGCCACTTCTCAGCCCATTTTCCCAACTTATCTAGATCCAGTTGGAGTATCATACTGTCATTACTGTTGTTAACAACCCTGCCAACCTTTGTATCATCTGCAAACTTGGACATTAAACCTAATATACCTTCATCAATATCATTGATAAATATGCAAAACAACAATGGGCCCAACACCGAACCTTGAGGAACTCCACTAATAACATTTGCCCATGAGGAGCAGTGTCCACTGATTACCACTCTGTTGTCTTCCACTCAACCATCCCTTTATTCATTGTAGCAGCTTACCCTTGATGCCATACCTATCCCAATTTGTACAGCAGTCTTCCATGTGCAACAGTATCAAAAGCTTTCCTGAAATCCAAGTATGATCTCAAAATTATTTTTGGCATTCAGTTCCATTGTAACAAATCAAATTGGTCAGACAAGACCTCCCTTTGACAAACCCATGCTGTGTCTTAACTATTACTGTAGTCTTGTCTAGATGATCCTGCAATGCTTCTTTAACATGTGATTCCATTTTTTTCCCCGGAATACAAGTTAATCTAACAGGTCTGTAGTTAAAGGGATGGTTGAGTGGAAGACAACAGAGTGGTAATCAGTGGACACTGCTCCTCATGGGCAAATGTTATTAGTGGAGTTCCTCAAGGTTCGGTGTTGGGCCCATTGTTGTTTTGCATATTTATCAATGATATTGATGAAGGTATATTAGGTTTAATGTCCAAGTTTGCAGATGATACAAAGGTGACTTGTGTCACCTTTTGAACCTCCTTTGTGAATTGCTGATACATTTGCACACCTCCAGTCCATGGGGACCTCCTCCGAGTCCAAGAAAGCTCTCATAATTATGGCTAAGGATTTGCTTACTTCCTTTGCTGCCTCTTTTAATATAACTGGATAGATCCCGCCCACCCCAGATGCCTTCCTTATGTTTAAGTTCAACAATTTCTCCTCCACATTGCTCTCAGTTATTACAAAATCACTTAGCTCCATGTTAGCGCTTGATAAACGTCTGGCACTCCCTCTTTGAATAACTCCTCATGTGTGAATGTAGATGCAAAACACTCATTCAGTTTATCAGCTACCTGAGCATGATCATCAATAGTCAACCCATCTATGTTAAGTGGTCTGATCTGATTCATCCCTTTCCTTCTAGAGTTCACATAAGTAAACTCCTTGCTGTTTTTCTTCGCATGCTTTGCCAAAGATTTCTCATAATCTGCCTTTGCCTGCCTAACCTCCTTTGTGACTTGATTACAGACTAGTTTATACCTATCATAGGCTTCTGTGTCACCTGATACTTTATATGCATCCCATACATTCTTCTTCTCTGCCACTAGCCTCATTAATTCATCTGACATCCATTGAGGCCTAAACCTTGAACAGTATTTCTTAGTTAGAATGAAAAGCCTAGTAGTCTCCAAAATTAAGTCCCTGAAGGCTTCCCATTTAGAATTCACTGTTGGTAACACATCATCAGTTGATCCCACTGTACAGAATTTAAAAACTGTGTGAGACTTCTGTAGTCACCTTTATGAAAGCAAAAGCCCTTCCCTTTAGCCTTGATGGTAGTTACATCTTTAAATAATTCCCACATCAATACATTGTGATCACTGTCGCCCAGTGGTTCCTTTATCTGCAGATTCTTAATGCATGAAGAATCGCTACTGATAATCAGATCAACAGTATTACTCCCTCTGGTTACCTCTCGAACATGTTGCTGTAGAAAACAGTCATCCAATAAATCCACAAAAGTGTTGCTAGTGTGTGAGTGATCGACCCACAAGTTCCAGTCAATATCTGGAAAGTTAAAATCTCCCATAACACATTCTGATTTACTGGCCCACTCTATTTCTCTGAACAACTACTCATTGTACGCATCAGATTCATCAGGCCAACACACCTACTCTCATTTTTCCTTTACCAGTGCTTATTTCACACCAAACAGACTCAACACTGCATTGTCCACCAGCATCAATTGGATGCACTTCCTTAGATTTTATGTGTTTCTTAACTAACAGCATAACTCCTCCTCCTCCCTTCCTATCCTGTCTATACTTCCTATACACATTGTACTCTCCAAATTCCAACTCTGCACTGCCTATATCTGTGTGACACCACGTCTCTGATATCCCAACAATATCTGCCTTTGATGTCTTGACTAGCACTTCACGCTCATCAAATTTATTAACTATACTCCTAGCATTGGTGTACATGCAAGTATACATGCACCTGTTCCTGCTCCTAGCCACGTATTTACTTGTTTCACTATGACTCCCAGCAGTCCTGGAAATCTCCATTACCTTGCTTTCCAGTCTGCTGCCCATTCTAATAGAAGCGGTGCAAGAATCACTTTTGCCTCTGCCTGGGGCCACTGTTAACCTTTCAGTCTGTGTATCCCCCCCCCTCACGCTAGCAGTTTTTTAACCCACCTAACACTGCCTTGATAGCATCAGCAAATATTCTTGCATCCTTTCTATTTAAGTGTATCCCATCCCTGCAGAAGCAGTCTCTACTGTCAACAAGCACAGAACAGGCTGAAAAAAATTCTACCCCATGAGCCTTGCACAATCTCTCTAGAGCCGAATTGATTAACAAGGCTCTCATCATATACTCCCTCCTATCGTGTCTGGGCAGAATTGCAAACACTTTCACATTCAACCCTAACTTTCAACTTTTTTTCAACATTGACCTGTTGAGTAAATCTGCAGATCTCTTACTCTAAATGTCATTAGTTCCAATGTGTACAACAATATCACTTTTTGTGCCCTGAAAAGATGATATCTGCTCTACAATGTCATCAACTTTTGCCCCTGGTCCTGTTCCACCTATCCTTCTTACAGAGTATATTCCCCATCTCCCTGACAATAGAGTCACCAACAATAACTAGTTCCTTTGAGACCAGCACATTCTGCCTTGGAGATTGCCTCTGTGTTGCCTGATGCACAGGAGTGAGCTCTGTCATTGAGTTGGGCAGCTGAGAGCCTGATGGGCCCCTCATTAATTTCTTCAAGGGCATTTACCCTACACCTCAAGCTTTCATAGACTCCCATCAGAACGCTGAGTTGGCGCCTAATTTCTTGACACTCCAGACCTAGCACACACACACACACACACAAAGGCATCCTCCTTGGCTAGGTCATGTCCTGTTTTAGAAAGGTCGGCAAACCTTTCACATTTCGCACATTTTTTGAGACTGATGCATTGGCGAATTGCCCACTTTGTTTCTCCCAGGAGCCACAGCACTCTCGCTGGTCTGTGATCTTTGCTTCGCAGCTCTAGTCTGGGTCATGAGTTCCGTTTAAATACAATTTAATTAACAATGAAATTTAATAAGATTAATAATATATTTGATTAATTGATAATAAGCTAACAGATTCCTAATACAGCGCTTCGTATTATGCTATCTAGTTTTACTTTATACCTTCGCTATCAGTTCGAGATAACACATATATATATATATATATATATATATGTTAAGCTATTTCTTATCGACTACAATATGGCAGCTAGTTCAACAATACTGGTGCCAACACCAGGAGTCGTAACTTCCAAAAATCGCTGGCTAAATTCAAAATAAGAAGCTAACGAATGCTACTAAACCTATTTACAGAAGAATAGTCAGTTATCCAGAAGTCAGTTATCCGGAATAATTTGAAAGCTTGATTTTTTTATTGCAACAATTGTCTCAAATACTACCAATAATGGTAGTATTTGAGACAATTGTTTATTATGCTACGAGAGTATTTCTGTCTGTTTTTTTTTTTTTTTTACATCATATATCTGGTTTTCCCAGAAACAATGAGTTTAGTCATTTGCTTCGGTGAACCCAATTTTCTATGACATATTTTTTTCTCTTCATTTCATATTATGTTTAGTTTACCTCCGGATTCAGTAAGAATAATATCAGCACAAAAGTGTGTGATTTATTATTTTTCTCAGTTTTTTTTTTTTTTTTTTTTTTTTTACCGTAAAATATCAACAAAAAGAAACAGCACTAAAATGGGCAGAAAACCAGGCAGAATGCGATATAATCAAATTGATATTATTAAGAAACTTGAGAGATTAAGCAGCAAAAAAGGTCACAAAAACAAAACAAAAAAACAAGCAAACATTATTTTAAAAAATTACTTTAAATTTTTTTCCACGTAAAATTTGCAGTAAAATAACCCATCTGAATATACATAAATATGTAAATGTGAAAATTATTATGTATAAGTTATTAATATTATTTTTTTAATTAAATGAATTTGTTTTTTTTCACGCTATTTAAAGTCTTTTTCTTTTACCTTAATACATTGTAACAGAATTTATTTAATTTTACCTTACATTCGATTATCCAGAAAATTTTGCTATCCGGAAGAGGTCGGTCTGACATTAATTATTCCGGATAACTGATGCTCTACTGTACAACATGTTCTAATACCTTTTACATTTGGATTTTTTGTAAAAAAAAAAAAGTTTTAATTTAAATATATCAAAATAAGAAATGAGAAGAGAAAACCATAGCAGCCACATTTTGACTCTTGAAATGCTGGTGATTTTAAAATTGCAAGATGAAGGAAAGCAGGGTTTTTGAAATCCAGACTTTGGATGACTTGAAATTAATTTCACTAACAACATACACATTTTATATTAAGATACAGCCAAGGACTGTTTATCAGTACAGTATGTTTCAAACATTAGCTTACCCAGGATTTTTCTGTCTGTGGATTTCTGTTTGGATTGTCTGTTAGATACCAACTAATTATGATAGCTTCATGGAAGATACTCTTGTAGATTTCATCATTTTCAGAAATGTTGATGAGGAGAATTTTTACTAATTCTTCTGCTCAACATTTGCTTTGTTCATAAAAATGGCCTTCCTGTCTAGATTTGGATGCCAAGAACATTTCAAAGTTCTGAAGATAAAAGAGATCTGAAGAGGAATTTTGTTTTTTGACTGGCTGAATATTTTATTATACACTGCACTGCTATGAAGAACTGCTAAATTTCTGTATTACTTTCTTTGATGGTTCGTTAACTTGTCTTTTTCTTAGGTATGGATCAGGAACTGCATTTATTTGGACACAAGCCATGCTATTCATTAGTGATGCTACTGCTACTCAGTAGTATCAATGAGTAGCAGGGATACTTACTAGTTTGCTGTACTTTTCAATTTGGAAACTTTGAAAAAGACTTGTATGGCTTTTCTCACCGCTTATATTCTCTTCTTTAATAGACTCATCACAGCTTACTACTGTTGTACCAGTCTAGTTAACCATTTACCCAAACACAGCCAATCTTTATTTCAGTGGCATGCATTAAATGAAAATGAAACAACAAGCATTTCTTCCACATCTACTTTTTTTTTGTTATTCACTACTGGGAAATATTCCTGAACAACATGGCTACAAGATTAGCAGCCTATAACAACAAGCATGAAAGGAAACCCCTGCATGCTTTTAGTAGATGCCCAATATCCAGCACAACTCAGAGGAAGATTGTGTTCTATGATCAACAATGCAATTGAGCATTCAGCATGTATGATTTTTGCTTATCACATTTACCACCATTTGATATTCAAAATCACATTTACATCACAAAGCAAAGGTTTTACAATCACAAAGCAAAGGTTTTACCATTTCTAGATTTTATAATACATGAAAAATCTTACATATATGTTTTCTGAAAAGTTTCAACATATTTCTTTGGCATCTTATTGAAGGGCATGGTTAATTAGTTTCAACACCACACAAAAAAATAAAGTAAACACTACTTGCAACAGAAAACAAATCAAAGCATTTTACATTTTCTATATATTTTATGCAAAGACTACATTCCATAAAATATGTGCAGTTGATGGCCCATTCATTAATGATAACAATAATGTGCAGAATTTTTTAAAAAATTACAAATTTAACAGAAAAGCCACAGTAATACTTTTTTTTTTTTTTTTTTTGGCAAAAAAGATAGAGAAAAACTATGCTACAGTGGTGAGATTGAGAAAGGGTAAAAATAATTTGAAAACAGGGAATCTCCATCTTAAATCTGGACTGATGGCAGGTGCGGTAAAGATATATCTATATGAAAGAATATACAAAATATCAAAAATAAATATTTTTAATGCAAATATTTTGATTGAGATAGACTATATGGGAATGGGGAACATTTTTTCATAAAAAAGATGTGGAAATATTTCATTTTATTATCCTCATAATTAGCCATTATGAGGGTAATAAATTTTTGCCTCTACAGCCATGAGCAACTATGTGAATATAACTTCTACTGATTGCTTCTTCTTCTTGAGTATCATCCAAGTTTCTTGCAATGACCGACTAACTGGTTAAAATAAATAAATGATATATTTGTAAGATAAAAGCGTTAAAATACAATAAGATAAAAGTGTTAAAATATAATATAATAAAAGTGTTAAAATGCACAGAAGCTTTCAAGACGAAGTGCCTCATCATCAGCTAGTAGGTGAATGATGTACTTCAGTATATATTGATGGTTACAATAGTAAAAGTCACCTGGGCATGATCATGTATCATGAGTCTGGTGTCGGTAGAACAGAATTACATACACGTGATGACCACCAGGCGCTCATCGCACTGCAATACAGTACATTCTATAATAGGATGTAAGTGCACTCCCCTTGTGTGATTCATAGTACTATTATTGATAGCTATGTTCAGTGCTTCAAGGCATGAGTGCTGGCAGCTAATCTTCTTGAGTATGTTCTAAAGGCATGAAGCTTATATTTTGTGTTATGCTTCTAATGTGGATTTGGAAAAATATTTTCCGAACTATGGAAATTTCAGGCAAAGCAACAACAATCTTCACAAGTGATATAAACATGTCAATTAAGATGATGCACCAATTTTAATTAATTAATCAATCTTTTTAATGGTTAATATTCATGATTAACAACATAATACCTACCCCAGAGTGACATAAAAACAGCAAAAAAAACAGTAGCTGCATTATCCACAAGGTATGTTATCCTTGAAGCATTGCACTGTTCATTTAGAAATCTATAACGATAGTCTTCACTAAACTGTGGACATGTGACCAGGTAACTTTTACAAATTTCATTGCTAGAACAAAATTCATAAACATATGAAAAGCATGAAAATCAGTAATTGAAATAATACAGTTAACATAAAACAAAAATTTTATACATAAATAAATAAAGCCAAAATAATCACTTAAAGATTTCAAAATAAAAATTATTAACCAAAGATTATTAAAACAGCAATGCAGAAATTTACACCACTTCAACTTTTATTACCAGCAAAAAAATAAGATGCCTATAATGCATATTTTTCCATAAACTAGGCTTGAAAAACATTATAAAGGAAGACTAACAAAATACATAGCCTTGACAATGGGTTAGGCTTACTTTTCATTTGAAAATGAACCAAAGGGAGTAGCATAACTTCAAGTTTTGATTTCTAAGGCAATTTTGAATAATAAAAAGTTCTCGCGAACATGAGTCCGATTCTGAATAATTACAGAGTTATATAATGTTCACACATTCTCAGCAATGTACTACTGCAAATCACACCCATAATTTGTGTGCCTGCACAACCTTATTAAACACAGCAAGACAAAACTTGTAGTGTGCACAGCAGTGTCATTCCTTTGCCCCATTGTTACTTTCAACATGCCTTTTACGTTTACATGTGCTAAATATGCTGATATGGTGTATGATTATGGATTCTGCAATGAAAATGTCATTACTGCTATAGTAATAATAATAATAGTATTCACCATATAGTGCAAAGAAGCCACAGGTTTTTGCTGAACTGGCAAAAAAAAATTCAAGTAGATAAGAAAATACGAATTATATGCTTCCCTCCTCACGCAGGTAACTATCCAGTTGACCTTTGAATTTATTCAAACTGTCAGTCTCAATTACCTCTGAATGCAACCTGTTTCAGCAATCAACAACTTGTTGGCTAAAAGAAAATTTCCTATAATCTAGTCTAAATCCTTCCACTGCAATTTTAATTTATGCCACCGAGTTCTGAAATTCTCTATAATAATGAAAATTCAACCTTAGTTCATTTTACTAATGCCTCTCAGAGTCTTATAAACCTCAATCAGGTCACCTCTGAGATGCCTGGTTGCCAAGCTCTATAAACCTACATATATGGAATCTTTCTTCGTATGGTTGCCCCTGCCGATCTCACCATGCTAAGTTGCCTGCCTTTGGACCCTTTCAAGGAGTTCGATTTTTTTTTCAGATGGCCATCTCCATACTTGAACACAGTATTCCAAATGTGGTCTTATAATTACCTTATGCAGTGGGACTGTGACCTCCATATCTTTACAGGATAATGTTTGATAAATCAACGACAGAACACCGTGGGCTTTCCTGGCTGCCTGTTTACACCATTCATAAAACTTCTCATCTGCTCATACTGTAATTCCCAGGTCCCTTTCCTCTTCCACTGTTTTTAATTCAACCCACCAAGTCTATCATTTATTTAAGAATTGCTATTCCCTAAGTGCATTTAGCAGCAGTAAAGCATAGTTGCCACTTCTCTGACCATCTCTGAAGTCTGTTCAAGTCATCCTGAAGGAGTGCTGCTTGGCACTGATCTTTAACGACTCTGCCAATCTTTACATCATCTGCAAATTTTGACATCACGCCTTCTATTCCTTCATTGGTATCATTTATGAAAATGAGAAACAACAATGGTCCAAGAAACGATCCTCAAGGGATCCCACTCCTAATGTTACACCAATCTGAAGAATATCCATTAATCACAAGCCTCTGCCTTCCGCCCTGCAGCCACCCAGCAATCCATCTTAGAATTTTACCAGTAATCCCAACCTGTTCAAGCTTATACAATAACCTCTCATGAGGGTATTGTATTAAATTACTAGGTGGTAGATGACTCATCAACCAGTACAATACCACCACTTTGCTTATTGGAGGCTTGAAGTGGTGGAACCCATGTTTAGTCTCCAGAGCTAAGTTCCAGTCAACCCTTCCCCATCTCTTCCATCATGCAGTATGACTGATGACTTTTGAGGTTATGATGACATCATGGCAAGATCCAATCTTCCTTACATTTCGAGGGTAGAGCTCTAAAACGGCTGTTCACAGGCGGGCCGCTAGTTAGCACACCGGACCGAATGTATTGGTAATGCTGTAGAAGGCTACCAGATCAGCTAGTGTATAATCTTGCTACCTCTACTCTGTCAGTGACTGGAGGAAGTCCGAGTAGTGTGTATGGGGGGGGGGGCATTGTCGAGGCCACATTATGTCAAGGATCTGGGTATATTCTTACCATGTGTATGCAAAATCCAAAAATTCCGCTACTTCATACAGCATGTCCCCCCCCCCCCCCCACTTTTTCTTACTTTTGAATATACCGTGAATTGCCAAACTAATTGAGTAAGCTTATCTGTGAAAAGATCTAAACCTCCCAAACACTTACTAGTTCATTTCACAAATATACGTGGTCTCAATTCTAATCTCAGTGATGTCCATTTTCACTTGCAGTCTGCCAAACCCCATGTACTTTTTCTGACAAAATCTCAGTTATCAGTTGATCCAACTACTGTCCATCTCATTTGCCTAAATTATTCACTGTATGATTCTTTTTGCCTCAAAGCTGGTACTTGTGCATATGTCCATTCCGATATTCCCTGTCAGAGACTTGGTAATTTGGAATCTCCTCTTTTCGATCTTCTCTGGCTTAAAATCTCTCTGCCTCATTCTGTCAAATTCATCTGTTGTCTCTATCGTTCTCCCAACTCCACTAATCACTTGGAGCTCTTTGACTTCCTCTCTTTGCAACTTGACTTTCTCCAGTCCAACTTTCCTAACAGTGAGGTAATTTTCCTTGGTGATTTTAATGTTCACAACTCCAGCTGGCTTCCGTTTTCTAGTCACACAGCCCCAGCTAGTCGAGATGCTGAGGCTTTTGCAATTACTAATGACTTTCCACAGATTGTTCATTTACCTACCAGAATACCAGACAATCCTAATCATACAGCCAACATGCTTGATATTTTTCTCACAAACAACCCTTCTAAGTATACAGTCGAAGTGAGTGGTCCTTTAGGCACCTCAGATCCCAACTTGGTGATTGTCTCTTCTCCAATGAAGCCTTTATATCATGGCTATTCCCAACCTTGTGTTGTTTGGCATTACAAGAATGCAAAATGGGATGACCTGTGAGATTTCTTTTCTTCTTTTCCTTGGTCGGATTACTGTTTCAAAACTTCTGATGTCAACGTTTGCTCAGATCGCGTCAGTGAAATTATTCTTGTAGGAATGGAATCCTTTATTCCACACTCCACTTTAAATTTTTGTCCTTTATCTAAACCTTGGTTTTCCAATAAATGTGCTAAGGCTGTTCAAGAAAAGAATGTTGCATATCGTAATTGGCTTGTTTCCAATTCTTCAGTTTCGATTATTGCCTACACCAAAGCTCACTACAATTATAAAGCAGTTATTAATCAGTCCAAACTAGATTTTGAACAGGCTAAGAGTAGAAAACTTGCTTCTTGCCCTAATGGTAGCCGAGCATTCTGGTCTCTTGTCAAAGCTATTGGTGCAACTTTTGCCCATCTCTGCTCCCACCTTTGTCAAAACCAGATGGTTCTGTTGTCACATTTTGTTGGTTTTGTTGTCCCATTTTTCTTCTAACTCATGTATTAATGATCTTTGTAAAACACCTCCCACCATTCCCAACACACTCCATTCAATGGCTCCTGTGGTCTTCCGTCAAAAGGATGTCAGAAGGATTTTGACAAAACTTGATGATCAGAAAGCTTCAGGTCCTGATGGTATTTCTCCACTTGTTCTCAAAACCTGTGCTCCTGAACTAACTCCAGTTCTTTGCCCCCTTTTTCTCACTTTCTTATTCCAAAGATGTTTTTCCTTCTGCTTGGAAATTTACTCATATCCAGCCAGTTCCATTAAGTGGTCTATAAAATTATAACCTTACTAATTAATATGGAGATAACTATATTTATTTTTCACTATGAATCATAGAAAAAGAAAAAAAATCCTTTAATTTAAGAAAACAATCAAATGTATCTGAAATGTACTGCATATACTAACTAACCTGTCCATGTAGATGTTTAGCACTTTTAACCAGCATATTTTAATTACTTTTGTCTTATATATTCTATTCATTTAATGAATTTTAACTGTAACTATTTTGCTACCTTTTATTTTAAAATAAACTTTCTTTTGAACTGGTTGAATGTTTACAAGAATTTATACATACCCAATTCCCAAACTCAGAGAATTCTTCAACCACATAACTGTTAATGATTCTGTTCAGATTGCTGACAAACAATATATAAATATTTTTCATCTATATTCACACATGAAGTTTTTATGGATGGTAACACCAGAATACACCAAATTATAACTGGGAACTAAATGAATTTGTCACAACTGAAGAGAAAGTAAACTGCTGAAGCTAAAAGTAAACAGGCACCTGGGGCTTTTTTTTTTAGGAAACCCCAAACACAAGAGGTATTAGAACCTATAGTACTTAGTACCGTGCATGGGTTGGAGGCTGAGATGATGAAAGAAGATATTTTTTGACATTAGACATGAACTTCTGTAGACTAATTTTCAGGAAATATGTATGAAGGAAGGCTGTTCCAGAATATGGCAGTTGAATGAATAAACGAGGAAGATGAAAAGTTGGTTCTGAGTTTGAAGTTGGACAGTAAATGGATATTGACTGGTGGGGGCACATGTTCAGACTTTTTTGAAAGAGAGAGTGGGAATTACAGAAGCCAATTCAGAAGAACAGTGCCCATGGAAGTATCTGTAGAAAAGGCATGCAGCAGAAACAGTACATCTATCAGACAGAGTGAAGAGACTCTGTTAGAGATGAGTCATTAATTAACCTAACTGAACCTAGTTGATGGGATATATCCAGTTACATTAAAAGAAGCAGCAAAAGAGGTAAGCAAACCCTTAGCCATAATTATAAGGGCATCCTTCGATTCAAGGAAGGCCCCTATATATTGGAGGCATGCAAATGTGTCTTCTATTCTCAAAGGGGATCACAAAGGACAACTTGAGCAATTATAGACCTGTAAACAGGACTTCCATTCCAGGTAAAATAATGAAATCTGTGGTTAACCACTGACTCCATGAACTTCTTTAATGGAGTCAGTGGCTAATCACTGACTCCATTAAAGAAGTATTGCAGGATCAACTCAATGGGAATAGAATTATAAAGAAATCACAGTACAGGTTTGTTATTACCTATTGTTATTACCAATCTGATTACCTACTATGATACAATAACAAAGATCTGGATGAAATTAATATTTTAACATCATATATTTAGATTTCAGTAAAATTTCTGGTACTGTTCCACACAAGACTTCTGCACAAATTGGAGCAGTGTAGCATTAGGGACAAGTTACTGCTATGGAAAAGGGATGGTTGAGTGGGAGAAGACAGAGTTGTTATCAATGGGCATTGCTCTTCATGGACTCATATTATTAGTGGAGTCCTTTGGGATTCAGTGTTGGGCCTGTTATTGTTAAAATATTTATTAGCGATATTGATGAAGGCATATCAAGCTTATTGTCTAAATTCACAGAGGATACAAATGTTGGCAGGGTGGTTAAAGACAAGAATCAAGGCATACTACTACAGCAAGACCTAGAAAACTTAAGCAAATTTAGACTGACAAATCTTGTCAAAAAAATTAGACTGATAGAACCCAAAGAGCTTTTCTAGCAGGCTCTTGGGGGTTCTGTTGTTGTTATTTGGTTTTTAGGAGCATTAGCAACTAAGGCCATATTGCTCCGGAGATATGCGGTGGTCATTCCCTGACCTTTCCGCATCCTCCGTATTTGGTGGTCACAGGCTCGAACCCCGGTGTAATCAAGAAGCATGTGCTACGCACTGCTGTTCCTGCTCAACTGGTTACATTGGGGGTTCTGTGAATGATGTACAGGAACACTGCGAGCAGTGACAAGGAGTCGATTATTGCATTGTATGAGGAAAGGCTGAAAAGTTTCTAACCTCTTGAGAAGGTATGTTGGAAAGTTGTGAAACCCATTTATTTTTTAAAAATAGTCCCCCTCTTAAGTCAACATACTTTCTGGCACAATCCACTAGCTTTTGTAAGCTGACTCAAATAAAACTCAGATTTTTACTCAAACCAGTGGTTGACTGCATCAACCGAGCCAAATCTGGTGAGCAGGACGGATGCTGCAATAGCTCGAACCCACAGTCACGCAGTATTGTCTGAGTTACAAATGCGGTGTGTGTGTGTGTGTGTGTGTGTGTGTGTGTGCGCGCGCACACTGACACATTGGCCAAAGGAGTCATCTTTCTTCAGGAAAGATGACTCCTTTGGCCAATTTCCCATGTCTCTTGAGTTTCAATTCCTCATGGAAGGTGTCTCAGTAGGTTAGAACAATACTCGGCACTGATAGTAGCACCTCATTCCAGGAAATGAACCACGATCACTCCTTCTGCACTCAAAACTTTTTAAGAGGGGGAGAAGAGGTGTGCATCCACAGTTTTTATTGTTCTTTTGTTTTGTCCACAGTGACATACCGCTACCAAAACTGAGCTTCATTCACTTTAAAATGCTGTAAAGTCTCATGACAACACACCTCACTTCATTCGCACTTCTGCTTTAGGAAACCACCTCAAAGACACCATCTTCATTCCTAAAACATTCACCATAATATCATGAGCTCAATCATGGGAGATGTGAATGTTGTCTTGATGTGCTTCAATATTATTCTGCAGTCTTGCACGATGATATCATGAACGGCATCCACATTTGTAGGTGTCAACATGATAACAGACCTCCCACTGCAAGTACATCATCACACACCATCTCATCCATGCTTAAATTAGGCAACCCAGTTTTTGACCATGGCATATGAAGGACAAGATTCTCCTTAATGTTTGCTGCATGTCTTCATGAATTTCTTTCAGTGACATTCCCTTTTAATGAAGATACTCAATGACTGCATGGTGCTTTTTATTCTCTCAACAGCTGCCATCTTCATTCACCTTCTGCACTTCAATGCCCTCTATAAAGGAGAATATAGTCAAAAACTTGAAATTTTCTGTGCCCACAAGAAGAGTCACAGCACAGATTGGCAATACTGTCTTTCAAGGAAACTAGTCACAGCACAGATTGGCAATATTGTCTTTCAAGAAAACCCTTTGTGATTATATTGGGCTTAAAACTTTTCAAAGCCTCTTTCTCCTGTATAAGGCAATGGTTAGGCCATATCTTGTATTTCATACAGGTCTGGAAGCCTCATTTTAGGAAAAATGTGAATCTCTTGAAACAGGTGCACAGAAGAGCAACCAGACTAGTTAAGAAAACAAAGGGGTAGTCTTACCACAAAAGAATTCAGTTCTGCAAATTGTAGTGCTTGGAAACTTGCATGAAAATTGATTGAAGTGTTTAAGGCTCTAAATGAATTGAGCAAACAATGATATTCTTTCTCAGACAACACACACGCACACGAGGGGATATAAACTTAAACTGAAAAGGGATGGGTGCAGGATAGATATGGGAAAATTTTCTTTCAGCTAGAGCAGCAGCTCCCAAACTACTGAGATCTATGGATCCCTTCAAAAATCAAAAAAGTTTGGGGACTCCTACATATATATATGCCTGTGTGTGTGTGTGTGTGTGTGTGTGTGTGTGTGTGTGTGTGTGTGTGTGTGTGTGTGTGTGTGTGTGTGTGTGTGTGTGTGTGTGTGTGTGCACACAAACATTGAGTTTTCTGAAAAGAAAATTCAAAATTTTATGTGTGAAACAACGCAACTTTATTCTTATTTTTACATAGATATATATAATAATAACTTTATTTATCATCAATTTGCTATACATAAAATGAACATGTATACAATTAAAAGTTAAAAAATATAACAAAAAATAAAAATTACATAAATATAATATATATACCAAAGGTTTGCATCAGTCTGCAGCGTCTGCAAGTTGTTTTCTATTAGCTGACCTCACCAATGATTCATATGTGCATAAATATAAATGTGCACTAGTGGTGGAGAGTGAACATGCTCTGTTAGGTAAGTGACTTGTATACATACTAATCATATCAAAAATAAGTAATGTTCTATAAAACTCATGATTCTATCAATATATTTTTAGAAAAATAAACACATTCTTGATACCCCTTCTGAACGTTTTGCAGATCCTCTGGAACTGGTCTACAGACCACCAGGGATCTGTGGACCCCAATTTGGGAAACGCAGTATTTGCCAGTACTAGAGAGTTTGTTTCAACAATCAGCCAGTACTGATTGTTGGAAAAACTACCATCTGGTGTTGTGGAAGCAAGTAGTGCAAATAAATTTAAGGAAGGATGAGACATATTATTAGAGGAAATGGGGAGATCAGGTGGGTAGTGTTTTTTTTTTTTTTTTCGCTGATGCTTTATAAGCTTGCTTCCTTTCATCATTTGCCAGTACTAGTACTACTAATAATAATAAACCAATACAACAATCCCCACCGGGTGCAAAGCTGTACTTCATACTACTTGCACTCCAGCCACTAGTCTGAGAATTTTGGTTTGAACCTCATAGATTCAATTAATAATCACTGCTCACTTATGTAGTATAAAAAAAAACAAAAAAACAAAAAAAAAAAAATAATAAATAATATTCTCACCTTGGCACATTTGAATTTAGAGTAATGCAACCATAAATAAAGCATAAAACTCCCACTACAGATGCAGGAATAAGCATGTATGTATAAAATCCCAGCCATGCAAAATATAATCCAATCTTTACACCAAAGTAATGCCTGAAAGTTATAATAAAATAAGATAAGTCTTGAGAATGAAATTCCATCATATTTTTTTTTAATAAGGATTTCTTAATCATTACCATTACTATCAATTCTAGATACTTCACAGGAATTTCAGATTTATGTTTTTGTTTTTACTTTAACATTTTACAGAGTGAAAATAGAAAAATTAACCTTCAGCCCTGAATCACAATTGACAACCTCCTCTCTTTCTCTGAGTTCTATAATGTATGAAGTGCAATCTGTGAAAGAGGACTGGACTTTTTAAAAGGTATGGATCTTTCTAAGATATTTAACTTGAAACTACTTGGTATGGAGGTAATGGCAAACACTTCAGCAATATCAGAATAACTCAACTTAGTGTCTTCTTTAGCTCAATCCTCCAGAAAATACCAGAGAATAAGTTTTCCAAATAATTTACCTACCTAAGAAAGTGATTGCTTTCTTTGAAAGGAAAGCCAACACTGAAAAGATATTGAATAGATAGAAATGAGTTTTTCTTTTTTTAGAACATGTATACACTCACAATTCCAAACTTGCAAACTCTTAATAAATGTCACTATAGTCATATTTTCACTAATTAAAAGTCATTGCTGCATTTTTTTTTTAACATTATTTAACATTTTATAAACCAACAACATCTGAAACTATGCATATGAATTAGGATCTCAATTCAAAACGAAAAATTATTCATATAGGTTAATGACAATTTTAAAAATGATTT
The DNA here is from genome assembly GCF_048544385.1 of Mastigoproctus giganteus. NCBI lineage: Eukaryota > Metazoa > Arthropoda > Arachnida > Uropygi > Thelyphonidae > Mastigoproctus > Mastigoproctus giganteus. The sequence goes on from NC_143583.1 coordinate 69,070,273, forward strand.
ATAATAGCAGAAAAATTATATATATATATATATATATATATAAAACATTAGATTTATGTTGCTATTGGCCAACAAATGTGACAGTCTCATGAAATTATATTTCAAATGACAGAAAAAGAAATTTATAAATACTATAAAATAAACTACAGTTACTATTTCTCAAAATATCAACCTTCTGATTTACCATTTAAACTTATATGGAACTGAGAAATAAGAGAATTTTTAGAGATTTTCTTTGATATTAAATTTATTTTTAAAATTTTTTACTAAAACAGCAAAACTATAAGCTCAAATATATAACTATAAGTTGTCATTTTTGATGGTTCTACTACCAGAGGAATGGGAATTATATTATGCAAAAAAAAGTCAGGTGGAACAGGACTAAGCATGTTTGAAAGGAGCAAAGTTAGTGATATTGTACAACACTTATCCTGTTTTTAATGGCACAAACCGACCGGGCTAGCCAGGTGGGTAAAGTGCCTGCCTGGCAACCCAAAGGTCGCATGTTCAAATCCCGCCTCGGGCTTGGAGCAGAGTAAAAATGCAAAAACCTTGGGAGGTGCATTGTGGCCACAGAAGCCGATGCGCCAACAACTAACAAAAAAAAAAAAAAAAAAAAAATTACACAAAAGGCAATACTGTTATAAGGTGGTAATTAAGTTAACATAGGTAATCTGAGACTATACTTCACAGTTGTAAAGTTGTTTGTTTGTTATTTGGTTTTTAGGAGCATTAGCAACTAAGGCCATATTGCTTCGGGGATATGCGGTGGCCATTCCCTGACCTTTCCGCATCCTCCGTATTTGGTGGGCACAGGCCCGAACCCCGGTCTAATCAAGAAGCGTTTGATGTTGGCTAAGATTCTACAATCAAGAAATAATAACCCAAGAATAATTTAAACACCAGATAGGATCTAAATGACAGCTATAAATGAAGAAAAAGACTTCATGCCTGATAAGTTATATCAGGCATGAAGGTCAGACATGGTCCTTGAGGTTGTCACAGACATTCTCTCAGATATGCCAGACAAGCTGTACTTGCTACCTGGGAGTCTAAAATGCTGATGAAACTGATGTTCGGGTGACACTCATGTCAAGTGGATCCAATTTCGGTGAAGTCCGGACGGTCTGGGGCAGCCAAATGCCCTGCTTGCACCTTCACGATGGTGGGACTGTTAGTAATCCTGGGTATAACCTCAATGCACAAGTACATGGTGGGTGATCACAAAGGTGTGAACCAACGTAAGCAGGGGTCGAGGTGTGGCACCCACACCACATGGAGGAATGCTGCCCCTCTATGTTACCAGGCAGTACTAGGTGGTAGATGACTCTCATCAACCGGTGCAATACCACTACTTTGCTTATTGGAGGCTTGAAGTGGTGGAATCCATGTTTAGTCTCTAGAGCTAAGTTCCGATCAACCCTTCCCTATCTCTTCCATCATGCAGTATGATTGATGCCTTTTGAGGTTACGATGAACATCGTGGCGAGATCCAATATTCCTTACATTTCGAGGGTACAGCTCTAAAACAGTGTTCGCAGGCCGGCCGCTAGTTAGTACACCGGACCGAACCTATTGGTAACTCTCTAGGAGGCTTCCGGATCAGCTAGTGTATAATCTTGCTACCTCTACTCTGCCAGATAGTGACTGGAGGGAGTCCGAGTAGTGTGCGGGGAGCATTGTCGAGGCCACCTTATGTCAAGGATCTGGGTATATTCTTACCATGTGTACACCATATCCAAAAATTTCATTACTTCATAGCATGTCCCACCCACTTTTTCTTACTATTGAATACACCATGAATTGTCAAACTAATAGAGCAAGCTTATGTGCGAAAATATCTAAACCTCCCAAGCATTTCCTAATTCATTTCACAAATATACGTGGTCTCAATTCTAATCTCAGTGATGTCCATTTTCACTTGCAGTCTGCCAAACCCCATGTACTTTTTCTGACAGAATCTCAGTTATCAGTTGATTCAACTACTGTTCATCTCAGATGCCCAAATTATTCGCTGTATGATTCCTTTCGCCTCAAAGGTGGTACTTGTGCATATGTCTGTTCTGATATTCTCTATCAGAGACTTGGCAATTTGGAATCTCCTTTCTTTGATCTTCTCTGGCTTAAAATCTCTCTGCCTCACTGTGTCAAATTCATCTGTTGTCTCTACCATTCTCCCAACTCCAGTAATCACTTGGAGCTCTTTGACTTCCTCTCTTTGCAACTTGACTTTCTCCAGTCCAACTTTACTAACAGTGAGGCAATTTTCATTGGTGATTTTAATGTTCACAACTCCAGCTGGCTTCCGTTTTCTAGTCGCACCGACCCAGCTGGTCGAGATGCTGAGGCTTTTGCAATTACTAATAACCTTGCACAGATTGTTCATTTACCTACAAGAATACCGGACAATCCTAATCATACAGCCAATACGCTTGATCTTTTTCTCACAAACAATCCTTCTAAGTACACGGTTGAAGTGAGAGGTCCTTAAGGCACTTCAGATCACAACTTGGTGATTGTCTCTTCTCCAATGAAACCTTTATCTCACAGCTATTCGGAACCTCGTGTTGTTTGGCATTACAAGAATGCAAAATGAGATAACCTGCGAGACTTCTTTTCCTTCTTTTCCTTAGTCAGATTACTGTTTCAAAACTTCTGATGTCAAAGTTTGCTCAGATCATATCAGTGAAATTATTCTTGCAGGAATGGAATCCTTTATCCAACATACCACTTTAAAATCTCGTCCTTTATCTAAACCTTGGTTTTCCAATAAATGTGCTAAGGCTGTTCAAGAGAAGAATGTTGCATATCTTAATTGGCTTGTTTCTAATTCTCCCGTTTCATTTTCTGCGTACACTAAAGCTCGCAACAATTGTAAAGCAGTTATTAATCAATCCAAACTAGAGTTTGAACAGGCTAAGAGTAGAAAACTTGCTTCTTGCCCTAATGGTAGCCGAGCATTCTGGTCTCTTGCCAAAGCTATTGGCTGCAACTTTTGCCCAACTCTGCTCCCAACTCTGTCCAAACCAGATGGTTCTGTTGTCACTTCAGCCAAGGATAAAGCTGACCTGCTAGCATCCCATTTTTCTTTCAACTCATGTATTAATGATCTTGGTAAAACACCATTCCCAACATGCTCCATTCAATGCCCCCTGTGGTCTTCCGTCAAAAGGATGTCAGAAGAATTTTGACGAATCTTGATGCTAAAAAAGCTCCAGGTCCCGATGGTATTTCTCCACTTGTTCTCAAAACCTGTGCTCCTGAACTTACTCCTATTCTTTTCCGCCTTTTTTCACTTTCTTATTCCAAAGGTGTTTTTCCTTCTTGGAAATTTGCTCATATCCAGCCAGTTCCCATTACAATTACTTCTACTCTAGAATTTCTAAAGTAATGGAGAAATCAATTAACCGCCAACTCTTAAACTACCTAGAAACCTTCTGTCTGATCAACGATCGCCAGTATGGATTCTGTCAGTGTCGATCCACTGGTGATATTCTGGCTTATGTTACCCATTTATGGACTAATTCAATGGAAAGGTTCGGTGAAACACAAGTAGTTGCTCTTGACATCTCAAAGCCTTTTGATCGTGTTTGGCATAAAGGTCTTCTAAACAAGCTTCCATCTTATGGTTTGCCAACTGTTTTTAGTAATTGGTTATCCAGTTTTCTCTCTGATCGCTCACTGAGGGTGATGGTAGATGGCTCTCTGTCTTCTAACTTCTCCACTAATGCTGGTGTCCCCCAAGGTTCAGTTCTTTCCCACACTCTTTTCCTCTTGTATATTAATGACCTTCTTCCATTGACTGGAAATCCTATCCATAGTTTTGCCGATGATAGCACATCACATTCCACTTTCCATTTTGAGAAACCTTGTCCTGCTCAATCAGCTTCAACTTCTCGAAAATCTGCTACAAATTCCTTAAATGCCGATCTTCAGGTAATTCTCCAGTGGGGCAAAGACCACTTGGTTGATTTCAACCCTTCTAAAACTCAGTCTTGTCTTATATCTCGCAAAAAGGATTCTTCTGCTCCTATGCTTATCTTTAGTGACACTCCAATTTCTAGGCAAAATGATATATCTCTTTTGGGGATTACCCTGACTTCTAATCTCTCTTGGCACAAGCACATTACAAATATTGCTTCCTCTGCATCTAAAAAACTTGGTTTTCTCTTTCGCTCTCGGCATTACTTTTCTTTCAAACAGCTGCTCACTCTGTATAAATCGCAAATCCACCCTGCCATGGAATATTGTTCCCACATCTGGGTGGGTGCCCCCAAAACCTCTCTCAGGCTTCTTGATTCCATTCAGAAGAGGGTAGTTAGGTTAATTAATGATTCATCTTTAACAAAATCTCTCCACTCGTGTCTCATAGACATACTGTTTCTGCTGCATGCCTCTTCTTCAGATACTTCCATGGGCACTGTTCTTCTGAATTGGCTTCTATAATTCCAGCTCTCTCTCTTTCAAAATAGTCCGAACACGGGCTGCCACCAGCCAACATCCATTTACTGTCCAACTCCAAACTCACAGAACCAACTTTTCATATTCCTTGTTTATTCATTCAACTGCTGTTTTCTGGAACAACCTTCCTTCATACATATTTCCTGAAAATTACAGTCTACAGAAGTTCAAGTCCAATGTCAACAAATATCTTCTTTCGTCTTCTCAAACTCCAACCCGAGCATGGCACTAAGTACTATAGATTCTAATACCTCTCGTGTTTGGGGTTTACATAAAAAAAAAAAAAAAAAAACAAACAGTGTACCCAGAAGGTAAGAAGGTGCCCACGAAGGCAGTGTCTTACCAATGATTTTCAGTGCTTTTGCATCTAGGGAAAATGGAAATTACAGTTCCATTTATAAAAGTCAATGGTGAGAGGGTATTTAGGAAGTTGTGTTCAGGTTTGAAGGCCACATTTAAGCAAGAAACATGGGCTTCTTATAAGAGTCTAAACATGAACAACTCATCTGGTGAGAACAGCAAAAGGAGCATTCATATGTGGACAACCTATGGTGTAGGCTACAAAGCTTGGAAATAACAAGTACAGGTCACTGTTGAACAAAAGCCAAGAATTAAGGTTGAATTTGAAAGTGTCTGCAATTCTGCCCAGACACGATAGGAGGGAGTATATGATGAGAGCCTTGTCGATCAATTCGGCCCTGGAAAGATTGTGCAAGGCTCAAGGGGTAGAATTTTTTTCAGCCTGGACTGTACTTGTTAACAGGAGAGATTGCTTCTACATGGATGGGATACACTTAAATAGAAAGGGTGCAAGAATATTTGCTGATGCTATCGAGGCAGTGTTAGGTGGGTCGGAAAACTGCTAGCTTGGGGGGAGACAAAGACCAATAGATTGACAGTAGCCACTGGCAGAGGTGAAAGAGATTCTTGCACTGCTTCTATTAGAATGAGCAGAAGCCTGAAAAACAAGATGCATGATATTTCAGAGACTGCTGGGAGCCACTGCGGTACAAGTAAACACATGGGTTGTGTTAGGGTAGCTAAGAATAGAAACAGGTGCAGGTATACTTGCGTGTACACCAATGCTAGGAGTTTAGTAAATAAATTTGATGAATTTGAGGTATTGCTCAAAACATCGAAGGCAGATATTGTTGGGATATCAGAGACGTGGTGTCACACAGATATAAGGGATGCAGAACTGCAATTTGGGGAGTACAACGTCTACAGAAAGGATAGACAGGATAGGAAGGGGGGAGGGGTTATGCTATTAGTTAAGAAACACATAAAAACCAAGGAAGTGAAGCCAGTCGACATCGCTGGACAGTGCAGTGTGGAGTCAGTTTGGTGTGACATAAACATTGGGAGATCAAAATTGAGAGTAGGAGTGTGCTATAGGCCTAATGACTCTGATGAGTATAATAAGGAACTGTACAGGGAAATAGAGTGGGCCAGTAAATCAGAGTGTCTTATACAGTAATACCCCGACTTACGCTACCCCGACTTACGCGAACTCGGAGTTACGCGGTTCTTGATTTTTTCGTTTGGCAACGCTACCACCATCTTCAAGGTCGTTTTTCATATGCTATCGATATACGGTGCAACGGCGGAGAATGAGAGCGAAAGATGAACAAAATTCAACTTTGCTGCTTTTATGTTTTTTATATCAGTGAAGGGGAAACACATTTCACCATAATAACGTAAAAACCAACACAATTCCAGCTATCGGTATAATCGCAAATGCAATTAGATCGAGTTTACTACCAGTTTATAACAGATTCCACTAGCAGAAACGCAACTGGATTTTTATTGTTTTATGGTAGTAACCCCCAGAAATGTGAGGTGTTAATAGTGTATCTCTGCCTTTATGGTGTTGTTTATTCAGTTGTTACATGCGCGCAGCTTTGTTTATGCATATCAAGCGTGCCTCCTCGTTTTGTAATTGTGCTTTATTCCCTAAAAATGAGTAAAATACTTAATTAAAAGGTGTGAAAAGGAAGCGTCCTGGTGAAGACACTGCAGATTCGGAGAGAAAAAGAAAAGCAATTATCGATAAACAGAGGCGGACTGGATCAAAAATTCTTACCCGGGAAAATTTATAGTGACCTCATACTATGGTTTATGGCCAAAATCACACCGGCCCACCAGGGTTTCCCCGGTAAGGCTTATGGCCAGTCCGCCTCTGTCGATAGAGAAAAAATATAAAATTGTGAAACGCTTTGAGCGAAATGAAAGACCATGTGATATTGCACGTGCTACAGGCCTAAATGAAGCAACGGCAAAAAGCACATGACAATTGCAAACTTGACAGGTTGAGAATTGAAAAGGGCTCAATTGTAAAGGGCTTAAAAATTTTAGAAAACATAGACTCCAACGAAGAACGCGTTATAGCTACAAAGCAAGGAATAAAAAAATTATTAGCTTGCTACGAAGAAATTCTGCGTGAAAAAAAAGAACGTGCTGTGTCGTCGGACGAATTTGTTAGATTTTATGAAGCCATCGACATCGAAATAATTTTTTAACGTAAGTCATTTGTTTTTTAATACATATTTTGTATTAATATGTATAAAGAACTGCAATTTTATTAATATTTTTCTTCTAAACTAGTGTTTTTGTTAGTCCTTGGTCCCAATTAAGCAAAATTTATATGTATTTATATGCAAAGTTGTACCCCGACTTACGCGAATTCGACTTACGCGATTTTCGTCGGACCCACCTATCGCGTAACTTCGGGGTATTACTGTAATGGGAGATTTTAATTTCCCAGATATTGACTGGAATTTGGGGGCTGGTTACTCACACACTAGCAGGGCTTTTGTGGATTTATTGGATGATTGTTTTCTACATCAGCATGGTCGGGAGGCAACTAGAGGGAGTAATACTCTTGATTTGATTATCAGCAGTGATTCTTCATGCATTAAGAATCTGCAGATAAATGAACCACTAGGTGGCAGTGATCACAGTGTGCTGAAGTGGGATTTACTCAAAGAGGTAACTACCATTAGGGGTAAAGGGAAGGGTTATTGCTTCCGTAAAGGCGACTACGATGGACTGAGACAGTATTTAAATTCTATACAGTGGGACCAACTGATGATGTTACCAACAGCAAATTCAAAATGGGAAGCATTCAAAGAACTTATCCTGGAAGCTACTAGGCTTTACATACCAACTAAGAAATATTGTTCAAGGTTTAGGCCAAAATGGATATCAGATGAACTAATGAGGCATATGGCAGAGAAGAAAAATGCATGGGATACATACAAATTAACACATGACACAGAAGCCTATGATAGATACAAGTTGATATGCAACCAAGTTACAAAGGAGGTTAGGCAGGCGAAGGCAGATTACGAGAAATCCTTGGCAAGGGATGCAAAGAAAAACAGCAAAGAGTTCTTTACTTATGTAAACTCTAGAAGGAAGGGAATGAATCAGATTGGTCCACTTGATATTGATGGGTCAAGTGTTGATGATCCTGCTCAGGTAGCTAACAAACTAAATGAATATTTTGCATCGACATTCACACATGAGGAGTTATTCAGCGAGGGGAATGCCAGAGGTGTATTCAACTCTAGCAGTAAGCTACAGAATCTTGAAATAACTGGCAGTAAAGTGGAGGAGAAACTGTTGAAGATAAACACAGGAAAGGCACCCGGGGTGGATGGGATCTATCCAGTTATATTAAAGGAGGCAGCAAAGGAAGTAAGCAAACCCTTAGCCATAATTATGAGAGCTTCCTTGGACTCAGGGGAGGTACCCATAGACTGGAAATGTGCAAATGTGACCCCAATTCACAAAGGAGGATCAAAGGCTGACACAAGTAATTATAGACCTGTGAGCTTAACTTCTGTTCCAGGAAAATTAATGGAGGCACTGGTTAAAGAAGCACTGCAGGATCATTTAGACAAGACTTCAGTTATAGCTCAGACACAGCATGGTTTTGTTAAGGGGAAGTCTTGCCTGACCAACTTGATTGGATACTATGATACAGTCACAAAACTGGATGCAGGGAATAACTTTGATATTATATACTTGGATCTTAGAAAGGCTTTTGATACTGTTGCACATGGAAGACTGCTACACAAATTGGAGCAGCGTGACATTGGAGGCAAATTGCTGCTATGGATAAAGGGGTGGTTGAGGGGGAGAAGACAGAGAGTGGTAATCAATGGACACTGCTCATCGTGGACTGATGTTATTAGTGGAGTCCCTCAGGGCTCAGTGTTGGGTCCATTATTGTTTTCTGTATTTATAAATGATATTGATGATGGTATATCGGGCTTAATGTCCAAGTTTGCAGACGATACAAAGGTTGGCAGGGTTGTCAAGGACACTACTGACACTATCCTGCTGCAACAGGATCTGGAAAGGTTGAGCAGATGGGCTGAGAGGTGGCAAATGAAGTTTAACATTGACAAATGCAAAGTACTACACATGGGAAACAGCAAACCCAGAGCAACGTATCAACTCTGTGGTACTACACTGACAGTGGTAGAGAATGAAAGGGACTTGGGGGTGGTTGTGCAGGCAGATATGAAGTTCTCAGGACAGTGCAGACAGGCTGCAAGAGTAGCTCATGGAGTATTGTCAATGATATACAGGAATTTTTCCAGCAGGGATAAGGAGGTGATTATTCCATTGTATAAGGCGATGGTCAAGCCACACCTAGAGTACTGTATACAGGTCTGGAGGCCTCATTTCAAGAAGGATGTAGAGCTGCTGGAACGAGTACAGAGAAGGGCAACAAGATTAGTGAATGGAACAAAGGGGTGCTCTTACGAAGAAAGGCTTAAGTTTTGCAAATTACAGTGTCTGGAGACTAGGCACCAGCGAGGTGATCTGATAGAGGTGTATAAAGCCTTGAATGGTTTAAGCATGCTCAATGCTGATGGGATTCTTCCTCTAGCTCAGAAAAATCACCTGAGAGGGCATAAATTCAAATTGAGGAAAGACAGATGTAGGATAGACGTGCGGAAATTTGCCTTTAGCCAGCGGGTGGTTGGTTGGTGGAACAGACTTCCATCCCTTGTCGTGGAGGTTGATAGCCTAAATAAGTTTAAGGCTCAGCTGGACAGGTATTTTGAACGAACAGAGGGGTGAAGTGGAAGTGGGTTTTTTTTTTTTTTTTTTTTTTGGCTGATGCTGCCAAAAAAAATAAAAATACGGGTGTTTTTTTTTGTTTTTTGGCTGATGCTATATAAGCTTGCTTTCTTGCATAATGTGCCCTGCTAATGCTAACTATGGCAGGGAGCTAAATGATTTTGTAATAACTGAGAGCAAAGTGGAGGAAAAATCGTTGAAATCTAACATAAGAAAGGCACCTGGGTTCTATCCAGTTATATTAAAGGAAGCAGCAAAGGAAGTAACCAAACCCTTAGCCATAATTATGAAAGCTTCCTTGGACTCAGGAGAGTACCCATGGACTAGAGATGTGCAAATGTGTCCCCAATTCAATAAAGGGGATCAAAGGGTGACAAGAGTAATTACATACCAGTCAGTTTAATTTGGTGCTGGGGGGGGGGGGGGAAACAGGCATTCTGTGAGTTCTATTTTAGAAGATTTAGGAGGTCTGTTTGCCCTGCCTTCCTAAAATCCACCCATGCACACTTCTCGATGGTAAGCCCTGTTACATCACTTTGGTGGCAATGAAGGTGTAGAGTGGTTCTCTTTAAGACGCCTGGTCAGCATGAAGAGGAAAAGATCAAACCCTCCAGCACATGACAATACGACAAAACAAATGGCCCTCAGTACTCAGCGGCTTTAACTCCCTCCCTCTTATGGCAGAGAAGAGGATCACAGTGGAAGCAGAGGGTGCTATGAATCTCTGGGAACAACCAGGCTACCATGCACGGAAACTGAACTTGGCCTGTTACAATGCATGATCGTTTATTGGTGAAAATAGAATATTAGAGCTGGAAAAAGAATCAGAAAATGTGAATTGAAATATCATCGGTTTGGGTTGAAACAAGAAGAAGAAATGAATCACTTATAAGTTTATCAAGTGGAAATCTGCTGTACACCAATGGAAACAGTGAAAAGAGCAAAGGTGGAGGTTGCTTTCTGGTCCATAAAGAAATAAAAACCAACATGCTGGAATTCAAAAGTACCTCACAAAGGGTGTCAAGACTATCTCAGGATTTCTAACAGGTACAAACTATAGGTTATAATGATTTATGCACCAACATCGAACCATGATGATGAAGAGGTTGAACAAATGTACACTGAAATTGAGACTTCTAGATGAACAGAAAACTCACTACATCATTATTATGGGGGACTTCAGTGCTAAGGTTGGAAAGAGAAAAACAGCACAGAAAGGGAAACTATAGAAAAAATTTAGAATTGGTGAAAGAAATGAAAGGCTTGTGGAATTTGCAAAATCTCGAGGAATGTCAATAATGAACACTTTTTTGAAGAAAAGGGTGAACAGAAAGTGGACAGGGAAGAGCCCAAATGGATTAACAACTAATGAAATAGACTTCATCCTCACTAACAGAAGATATATTGAAAATGATGTTACCGTCCTGAACAAGGTAAATGTTGGAAGCGATCACAGAATGGTAAGATGCCCACTTGATATAGATGTAAGAAAAGAAAGGAAAAAACTGACTCGAGTAAATAATACGAAGATCTTTGAGATAACAGAAGAGGAGAAAAAGCAATATGTACTGGAACTTAAGAACAAGTTTGAACTTCTGCAGAGCTTTCAGGACCAAGATATCAACGAGGAATACAACACCTTTCTGAAAGTGATAAAGCCCGAGAAACCTATAGGTAAAAAGAAATCCAAAGAAGAAAAAATTAGAAACACTTGTCATGATGAATCGAAGATGACAAATGAAATAAACACTGACAAGCACATAATTGAGTATACAGAGTTATGCAAAGCCATTAGAAAGATTGAGAGAGGACATAAGAAAATTTAACACAGTAAAAATAAAACAAGCATTAATGGAAAACAAAGGACTTAAATTAGCAGCCATGAGCAGTAATACAGAATGACGAATGATAATTAAACTGAAGAATAGCGATGGTGAACTTATAAATAGCAGAGAAGGCATAATTCAAATAGCAGAAGACTTCTATAAAGAATTATATAAGGAGTGAAGGAATAATGCCAGCAGTGGGGAATATGGATCACAAATTAGCAACACATACAATGTACCCGATATCCTGCCTGATGAGATAGAACATGCATTGAAGAAAATGAAGAATCAGAAAGCCCCAGGTGAAGATGAAGTTACTGTAGAGTTGTTAAAATTGGGAGGAAGAGACATGACACAGAAACTGGCAAGGCTCTTCACAAAATACATTAGGAATGTAGTGACACCTAAGGAGTGGAATAATGCAATCATAATTTTGCTGCACAAGAAAGGAGATAAATCAGAAATTGGAAATTATAGACCAATTAGCTTGTTATCCCACATCTACAAGTTTTTCACAAGGGTTCATTACTAACAGATTAGAAAGAATACTTGATGAGAATCAACCAAAAGAGCAAGCTGACTTTAGGACAGGATTCTCAACTATGGATCACCTTCACAAATATCGCAGCTAATGGAGAAAGCAAATGAATATAAAACACCATTATGCCTGAAATTTGTGGATTACGAAAGGCATTTGACTCCATACAGCATAAGGCAATGTTTCGGGCACTGGAAAGACAAGGCATAGATACCCCATACATTATGATATTGAAGAAAATATATGAGAATGCTACCTCCTTTATTAGACTAGACACAGATAGTTGCAAATTTAAAATCGAGAAAGGTGTTTGACAAGGAGACACAATATCTCCGAAGTTGTTTACTGCTGCCCTTGAGGAAGCTTTCAGAAGATTAGACTGGTAATAAAAAGGAATCAATGTGAATGGAGAGTATCTAAACCATTTACAATTTGCAGATGACATTGTGATCGTAAGCCACGATTCCAAAGAATTAGAGGAAAATCTTAATTAGTTATGCAGAGTTAGTAAAGATTTCGGACTAAAGATGAATATGGCTAAAACAAAAGTAATGATGAACAAGTATGCCACAGAAAGGGATATAATCATTGAAGGAGCAATAATTGAAATGGTGGATTCATATACTTATCTGGGACAAGATACCATACATATCTACTTATCTGGGTCATTAGCTCTAATAACGATAAATGGCTGAAGTCAAGAGAAGGATGAATTTCAGATGGATGGAAGGTGATTGTCCCACCATAGCTTCTGGAAGTGAAACTTGGGCACTTACCAAAAGAATGGAAGAGAAACTGAAAACTACACAGCGAAGAAAGGAATGAACTATACTAGGAATCAAACTGTTAGATAAGAAGAGAAACACATGGATTAGGCAGGAAACACAAATAAAGGACATTCTTATCAAAACAAAAGAACTGAAATGGACTTGGGCAGGACACATAGCTCGAAGTCATGATGACAGATGGACTAAGAAAAAAACAGAATGGTACCCAAGAGAACCTAAAAGAAAGCCTGGAAGACAACAATTGAGATGGACAGAAGAAATTTAAGTGTTTCTGGGTAGTAAATGAATGGCCATTGCACAAAACATAAGAAACTGGAAAGTTGCTGGAGAGGCCTTCATCCTGCAGTGGATTGAAAATGGGTGATGGTGATGATGATGATGATGATGATAGTTTGCTACAGAGAATATAATGAAGTCACTGGTTAAGGAAGCAATGCAGGATCACCTAGACAAGACTGCAGTTATAGTTCAGACACAGCATGGGTTTGTCAAAGGCAAGCATTGCCTGACAAATTTGATTGGATACTATGACGTGGTCACAAAGAAACTGGATTCAAAAAATAATTTTCATATCATATACTTGGATTTTAGGAAAGCTTTTGATACTGTGGCACATGGAAGACTACTGTACAAATTGGAGCAGTATGGCATTAAAGGCAAGTTGCTACAATGGATAAAAGGCTGGTTGCGTGGGAGAAGACAGAGAGTGGTTATCAATGGACACTGCTCTTCGTGGACTAATGTTATTAGTGGAGTCCCTCAGGGTCTGGTTTTGGGCCCACCGTTGTTTTCTGTATTTATTAATGATATTGATGAAGGTATATCAGGGTTAATGTCTATGTTTGTAGATGATACAAAGGTTGGCAGGGTTGATAATGACAATAATGATAGTATGCTACTGAAAGAGGATCTGGAAAAGTTGAGCAGATGGGCTGAGAGGTGGCAAATGAAGTTTACCATTACATTTCTCAAAGTACTGCATATGGGTTGCAGTAATCCCAGAGTAACATATCAACTGGGTGGTATTACACTCAGGGTAGTGGAGAATGAAAAGGACCTGGGGATAATTGTAGAGTCAGATATGAAGTTTACTGATCAGTGAAGGCAGGAAGGTGCAAGAGTAGCTCATGGTGTCTTGTTAATGATATACAGGAATTTTGCTAGCAGGGATAAGGAGGTGATTGTCATGACCTCCTTATCCCTGCCATGCCACACCTTGAGTACTATATACAGGTCTGGAGGCCTCATTTTAGGAAAGATGTAGAGCTGCTGGAATGAGTACAGAGAAGGGTAATGAGATTGGTGAGTGGAACAAAGGGTTGCTGTTACCAAGGTTACCAAGAAAGGCTTAAATCCTGCAAATTGAAGCTTCTGGTGACTAGGCACCTGAGAGGTGATCTAATTGAGGAGTACAGGGCGTTGAATGGTTTGAGCAAGCTCAATGCTGATGGGATTCTCCCTCTTGCTCAGATTACTCACCTGAGGGGGACATAAATTCAAACTGAGGAAAGACAATTGTAAAATAGATGTGTGGAAATTTGCCTTTAGCCAGCAGGTGGTTGATAGTTGGAATAAACTTCCGTCTGTTGTAGTGGAGGTCAACAACTTAAATAAGTTCAAGGCAGAACTTGACAAACATTTGGAGTGAATGAATGGGTGAAATGAGGTTTGTTTTTGTTTTTTGTTTTTTTGGCTAATACTATATAAACTTGCTTTCTTGCATCATATGCCTCTACTAAGGCTAATAAGCTGTAACACCTTTATTTTCTGAGATATTGTAACCAAATTTCACATAAATAAAACACAGTCTTCCAACTTTGTGAAACTATCACTCAATGTAAGAACCACCATACTCACTGCATTTTCTCCAGCAATCCTTCCAGGTAGTGACTGCACTGTGGTAAAAATCAAGAGGCTGAGGTTTACACCAACATTTAATGTCAGAAATGAATTCCATATCACTCTCAAACATATTACCATAACAGGTATGCCTTCAGCCTATCAACCAAAAAAAAAAAAAAAAAAGTCTGATGGGGCAAGGTCAGAGCTATAGAGTGGGTGAAGCATTATGCTCCACCCCAGCTGGGAAATATTTGACTGTGTCATCTGCTGTGTGTGGGTTTTCAGAACTCAATTAAGCTTTTCCAGGGACAAGCAATATCTTTCTCTGTTGGGATTGTTCTACTTTCCAAGAAATCCATAAAAACAATGCCATTTTGATCCGAGAAGAAGATGGCCATAAGTCTGTCAATAATTTGGAAAGTTATTTTACTATTACAAGTGGCAGCTAAAGTAAAGAAAGCCAACATGAGAACTACAGCACACTTCGGGAAACTTACTGGACAAACTAGTTTGCTGCTACCGCAGTTTCTCCCTGCATTATCGGTAAAAAGATGGTGCGTGTTATTGGCAGTGGTAGTTGTTGTTATTTGGTTTTTAAGAGCATTAGCAACTAAGGCCATGTTGCTCCAGAGATATGCGGTGGTCATTTCCTGACCTTTCCGCATCCTCCATATTTGGTGGTCATGGGCTCGAACCCCGGTCTGCAGTGGTAGTATAAGGCAAGAATGATGCATTTATTGACACGTAGGCATGACAGACTATGTAATGAATAGTTTTTTCTCATTATTAAAAGCAGATTATTGGAGTTCATGAGTGTTTTTGCTATTAAAAAAACCATATTACTGATTTCTTTGTACATTTTTAGGTTAGGTTTCCTAACCAAAACTTAAAGGATAGGTTAGGAAAAAAGGAAAAGGTTTCTTTATTTTTCGTTATATTTCATAACCTGACCTTAAATGTTATGTTAGGAAATAATAGGAAAAGAAGGAAAGATTCTTTATATATATACACATATCATAACATCAATAAATCACTTTACACTATGATTTTATTGTCTGCCGTGCCTATGCGTCAATCAATATATCCTTCACAACTTCTACTGCTGCTACCAATAACACGCACCATCTGTTTAATGAGAAAGCAAGGAGAAAATGCAGTAGCGGCAAACCAGTTTGTACAGTAAGGTTCCTTGCTTTACCTTTGCAGTAGTGACAAATTATGCAAGAAAGAGCGTATACAGCACCAGAAAAAAAAAAAAAAAAACCTTCCCATTTCACTTATCCATCCCCTACAATAGTTTGTCAATTCAAATTGAGGAAAGACAGATGTAGGGTAGATGTGCAGAAGTTTGCCTTTAGCCAGCGGGTAGTTGGTTGGTGGAACAGACTTCCATCCCCTTGTTGTGGAAGTTGATAGCCTAAATAAATTCAAGGCTGAGCCGGACAGGTACTTGGAACGAATGGAGGGGTGAAATAGGAGCAGTTTTATTTTTTTGGCTGATGCTGCATAAGCTTGCTTTCTTGCATCATATGCCTCTACTAATGCTAGTTCTTCCTTGAATTTATTCAAGCTATCCATTTCCATGACAACAGATGGAAGTTTGTTCCAGCAGTAAACCACCTGTTGGCTAATGGCAAACTCCTGCACATCTATTCTGCAACTGTACTTCCTCAATTTGAATTTATGCCCCTTTATGTAAATAGCCTGAGCAAGAGAAAGAATCCCATCAACATTGAGCTTGCTCAAACCATTCAAAGCCTTGAACATCTCAAACACCTCAGAACTAGACAAACATTTGGAACGAATGAATAAGTAAAATGGGAAGGGTTTTTTTTTTGGCTGATGCTATATAAGCTTGCTTTCTTGCATCATATGCTCTACTAATGCTAATGTTTTCGTAATAAGAGCATCCCTTTGTTCCCCTAATCAATCTCATTTCCCTTCTCTGTACTTGTTCCAGCAGCTCTACATCCTTCCTAAAATGAGGCCTCCAGACCTGTATGCAATATTCAAGATGTAGTCTGCTCACTGCCTTATACAAATGGACAATCAGAACTTTATCCCTGCAAGCAAAGTTTCTACATATCATTGACAAAGCCACATGAGCTGTCCTGGCAGCCTATGTGTATTGTTCAGAGAACTTCATATCGGACTGCACAATTATTCTCGGGTCTTTTTCATCCCAGAGTGTAGCAGCACACTGTTGTTACGTTACCTGGGGTTACTGTTACCCATATGCAGTACGTTGCACTTGTCAATGTTAAACTTAAATTGCCATTTCTCAGCCCATCTGCTTAATTTTTCTAGATCTTGTTGCAGTAGCAAGCTGTCATTAATCACCCTTACAGGCGATGAAGAGTATGTCCATTTCATGGATCGTTGTTTGGTTTGTGAGTTATAATGGAAGAATCATGTTTTGTCATGTGCCGCCCTCTTTAAAGCAGTCAATACCACCAGCATCAAACCTCTCCAGAAAATCTTCACAGATCTCTTTCCTCACAGCTGCCATTCTCTTGTGTGAGCAGCTTAAGCACCCACTGAAAACAGATTTTTCTTTATTTTTGTACCAGTCTGTGGATGATGGTTAAATCACATCCCTTTGCACTCTCACAGCATCCATCACTTGTCTAGTGGTCATGCACCTGTAATTATGAATGAGTCAGTCAATGAATTCTTCTCTTTCACTGTTTGTGACAGACATTAGTCTTCTGTCTTTTGGTTGATCCTTAATGTCGAAATCACCTTCCTGAAACCATTGGAGCCACCTCTGCACATTACTTTGATCAACTGTCTGGTGCCCCAGAAGTTTTTGATGGATAGATGCGCGGTGCACAAGTGTACATCATAAATTCCACCCTCTTCCTTATGTACACACTTGGGGGAGTAATTGTGTATTACCTATTGGTCCACCCTTGTACAAACACATACAAAGCATAAATCATAACTAATTACCAGAATAAATAATAATAAAAAATGATATTACCGAATTTGGTCTAATGGTTGTGTTTTTAACACACAACGAAAGGAAGCCCACTGATCATGTAAAAGCCATCTAGGATTATTTTCTCCTTTGTCTTCTAACCTTCCCTATGTGAGAAATACAAAAACAGCATTAAATGTAAATTCATGTACAAAATGAGTAATTCATCAACCAAATTAAAACACCACATCTTGAAAAGAAAATACTTTCACTATCTTATATTCAATTCTACTTTTGCATATGGCTGTATACTGGGGGAAGAGGATACAAAATAATCTTTATCAGTGTAAATCCCATGTGTTGTATAACATATGTACAATTCCTTGTAAAGAGATAAAAAAAAATTAATACAGTCTTTATTCTTTGTTTAATAACAATAACTCACAGACCCACATCCATGTCAACTACTGTCACAATGAACAAACTAAGCATTAGATGTTGCTTGAGCAGCATGGTGATATGTAATGTAAATACATTAAGAACGGAAGGAATAAAGCATTTTAACCTATATGAGATCTAAATATCTGATTATTTCCAGTTGGAAATCAGACTTAGCATTATCATTAGTAGAGGCATATGATGCAAGAAAGCAAGCTTATGCAACAGCCAAAAAAAAAAACAAAAAACTTCCACTTCACCCCTCTGTTCGTTCGAAATACCTGTCCAGCTGAGCCTTAAATTTATTTAGGCTATCAACTTCCACAACAAGGGATGGAAGTCTGTTCCACCAACCAACTACCTGCTGGCTAAAGACAAATTTCCACACATCTATCCTACATCTGTCTTTCCTCAATTTGAATTTATGTCCTGTCAGGTGATTATTCTGAACAAGAGGCAGAATCCCATCAGCACTGAGCCTGCTCAAACCATTCAAGGCTTTATACACCTCTATCAGATCACCTCGCCGGTGACTAGTCTCCAGACACTGTAATTTGCAAAACTTAAGCCTTCCTTCATAAGAGCAACCCTTTGTTCCATTCACTAATCTTGTTGCACTTCTCTGTACTCGTTCCAGCAGCTCTACATTCTTCTTGAAATGAGGCCTCCAGACCTGTATATAGTACTCAAGGTGTGGCCTGACCATTGCTTTATACAGGGAATAATCACTTCCTTATTCCTGCTAGAAAAATTCCCTTTCATTCTCTACCACTGTCAGTGTAGTACCACAGAGTTGATACGTTGCTCTGGGGTTGCTGTTTCCCATATGTAGTACTTTACATTTGTCAATGTTAAACTTCATTTGTCACCTCTCAGCCCATCTGCTCAACCTTTCCAGATCCTGTTGCAGCAGCACAGCGTCAGTAGTGTCCTTAACAACCCTGCAAACCTTTGTATCGTCTGCAAACTTGGATATTAAGCTTGATATACCATCATCAATATTATTTATAAATACAGAAAACAATAATGGACCCAACACTGAACCCTGAGGAACTCCAACTAATAACATTAGTCCACAATGAGCAGTGTCCACTGCTTACCACTCTCTGTCTTCTCCCCCTCAACCACCCCTTTATCCATAGCAGCAATTTGCCTCCAGTGCCACACTGCTCCAATTTGTGCAGCAGTCTTCCATGTGCAACAGTATCAAAAGCCTTTCTAAGATCCAAGTATATAATATCAAAGTTATTCCCTGCATCCAGTTCTTTTGTGACTGCATCATAGTATCCAATCAAATTGGTCAGGCAAGACATCCCCCTTAACAAAACCATGCTGTGTCCGAGCTATAACTGAAGTCTTGTCTAGATGATCCTGCAGTGCTTCATTAACTAGTGCCTCCATTAATTTTCCTGGAACAGAAGTTAAACTCACAGGTCTATAATTACTTGTGTCAGCCTTTGATCCTCCTTTGTGAATTGGGGTCACATTTGCACATCTCCAGTCTATGGGTACCTCCCCTGAGTCCAAGGAAGCTCTCATAATTATGGCTAAGGGTTTGCTTACTTCCTTTGCTGCCTCCTTTAATATAACTGGATAGATCCCATCAACCCCAGGTGCCTTTCTTGTGTTTATCTTAAACAATTTCTTCTCCACTTTACTCTCAGTTATTACAAGATTATCTAGCTTACTGCCAGAGTTGAATACACCTCTGGCATTCCCCTCGCTGAATAACTCCTCTTGTGTGAATGTTGATGCAAAATATTCATTTAGTTTGTTAGCTACCTGAGCAGGATCATCAACAGTTGAACCATCGATATCAAGTGGACCAATCTGATTCATCCCCTTCCTTCTAGAGTTTACATAAGTTTTATTGAGTTAGATTTCAACTAAATACATTTTAGGTTAGAAATTAACTAAATAAATTTTATGGATAGATCTGAGTTAAATTTAGGAACTTCAGAAAAATATATACTTGCTGTCATTGCTACTTCAACATTAGAGAGAGAGAGCAGAATAGACTGGTCAAAGGTTTGACATAGGTGATCTAATACGAGTTTTATGAGGATGCACACACACACACACACATATATATATATATATATATATATATATATATATATATATTATGTGAGGTAAAAATTAGGCAAAAGTAATAAAAATAAATAAATATGGCTATGTAGCTATCATTAGAGGCAGCAAATGCACATCCTCCACATGATGCCTAATTATATCTGATAATTAAAATAGATATGATATTTAAAATAAAAACATCAGCCAGTAGTACGGCAATAATCCTTTTTGTCCTATTATTTCTACTTTCCCTTCCCGGTTTGTTTATTTTATATTATTTTGCGTTTCGTTTCGCTCTGCATTATTGCTGTACTACTGGCTGATGTTTTTATTTTAAATATCATATCTATTTTAATTATCAGATATATATATATATATACACACACATACATACACACAATAAGTTTTTAATTTCAGATTCGTCAAGAGAATCAGGTCATTTTATAATCTTATTATCAGGTTTGTCTAATAACAATGTAATTAGCATTAGCATTAGTTGAGGCATATGATGCAAGAAAGCAAGCTTATAGAGCATCAGTCAAAAAAAAAAAAAAACACCCTTCCCATTTTACCCATCCAGATGTCACTCCAAATGTATGTTTGTCTAGTTCAGCCTTAAATTTATTTAAGCTATCAACTTCCACAACAACAGGTGAAAGTCTGTTCCAGCAATCAACTACCCACTGGCGAAAAGCAAACTTCCGCACATCTATTGTACAACTGTCTTTCCTCAATTTGAATCTAAGCCCCCTCAGGTGATTATTCTGAGCAAGCGGAAATATCCCATCAGCGGCATTGAGCCTGCACAAACCATTAAGGCCTTGTACACCTCAATCAGATCACCTTGCAGGTGCCTAGTCTCCAGATGCTGCAACTTAGAGAATTTAAGCCTCTCCTGATAAGAGAATCCCTTTATTCATCTCACCAATCTTTTGCCGTTCTCTGTACTCATTCTAGCAACTCTACATCCTTCCTAAAATGAGGCCTCCAGACCTGTATGCAATACTCAAGGTAATTGTATTGTATTGTATTGTATTGTATACAATGTAGGGCAGCTCCTGAATGTAGCGCAACCTGCCATGGTACTCCAATGATATATAACTCTGTAAAATGGCAAGAAATGAGTATAGTGCTATGTTTTTGAAGTATGCATTTTTGTGTTGTTTACTTATTTCTGGCCACTTTTCTACCAAGAAGCAGTAAACAAGGGGACTGCTTCCTGGTAGAAAAGGAGTGTATCATCTGAAGTGCCATCAAGGGCATTTCCACATTTATTGAAAAACTTGAGGTTTCTAGAAGAAAGTAGGGTTTTCTAATATTTTACTTGGGAATAAATGATGAGTTCTAGTGAGTGATATATATGCATAAGCCTCTCTCTCGGATATGCTAAGAACAGCAATATATTATTATTATTATTATCCATATGATGCAAGGAAGCCTGAGGCTTATGCTGCACCAGGAAAAAAAAAAAAAAAGTTCCCGAGTAACCCTGAGAGAGAGAGAGAGAGAGAGAGAGAGAGAGAGAGAGAGAGAGAGAGAGAGAGAGAGAGAGAGAGAGAGAGAGTCAAAAGTAGAAGGGAATCACCAAGAAAGAGAAGAATGATAATATCCAGCTCAGGACCCTGGGTGTGCCAAGCCCATACTCACCAGATGTGAGCCCCCGGGGTTACAGTCTGATCTTAAAACAAATTGCTGCATATACCTAGTATACTTTCAGATCGTACGACATACACAGGAATTTTAGGCAAAAAAAAAAAAAAAAAAAGTTTTATGGTCCAAAAAATACAGTAATTACATTTACTCTATGTGTGTCATCAAAAATATGTTTGTACCAAAGATAATTTAAAAATGAAGGGGGAGAGACATTTTAAAGTGATAATATGATCAAGGAATTAAAAAAAAAAGAAATTTCCATTTATTCTTAAGACAGCTGCAGCTAGAAAAGTTTACATATTCATTGTGACTACATAATACTGAATTAGGCGTGGCCCAATTTTTAGTGCCATAGTTCACAATGTGCTGTGTATTTTCATGCCAACATAATGCCAAACCCACAGCCAACTTATTTGTTGCATGTACAGTGGATTCCAGTTATTTGGGCCACCAGTTAATCGGGGTAGCCATTTATCTGGGACAAATCTTAAAAAATCAGAACCCAATCGAGAATAGCCAGGGTTTACTTTGCTTAATTGGGACAACATGCCATTTAATCAGGGCAGGAGACTGCGGCACTGGAGATTACCCTATGATTGTCTCCAACCATACCACGTGGTTCGGTCGGATTTCTGGAGGTCACAACCATAAAACAATTAGCAGTCACCTGTTTATTGGGCTTTTCTGTTAGTGCAATCTATCATAAACGGATAGTAAACTCAATCTTATTGAATTTGTGATAATACCGACAGCTGGAATTCTGCAGGTTATTATGGTAAAATGTATTTACACTTCCATGAAATCTTCAATCATATAAAAAAATTAATTTTCAGAATCTTCTCTTCATTCCTATTTTTAAAGTTTCATAACTTGTTACTCCGTTCTCACTTGCATATATTGTGTTACTTGCAATTTGCGTGTACCCTGTTCTTTGTTATTGATTGCTTATCTTTTTACTGTTTTAAATTTTAACCCCCACCCACAAATGTCAACTAGTTAGTACGTACATATTACAGTACGTATTAATTATTCTGATTCTTCTGATTTTCACGTATCATTTAATTTTTTAATTGGTAAGATAATAAAGGGTAAATTTGTGCTTAATATACCTTTACTTTTATAGCCTGTGAATAATATTACTCCTATTTTCACTAATTAGAATTGCTGTTTAATAGAATTAAAATTCAATTCACAAACGTGATCACAATGACCGGTGCTTACTACACATCGTATAGTGAATGGTATTTTACTATGGTGAGTCCATCGTAACGTGATTTTATTGTACAGTGAACCAATAGTAAAGCAAGGGGGGGTCCATTGTATTTTTAACTATTTACGCAAAACTTCGGATAACTGAGGCAGCTGCTTAATCAGGCGAAAATGCACTAGTCCTGATGTGTCCCAAATAACCGGAATCGACTGTACTAAACCATAGGGCCATGACTAGCCTTGGAGAGAAAAAAAAAAAATGATTGGCAGAGGTGATAACTAATGAATTCCTTTATCCTTTATTAGGACTTTAAAAATGAGTATTCTACTATGACTGATGAGCAGTACATTTAAAGAAATAAGCTATCATTGATATTAAGAGTCATAACTGTAACATAATTCATTTAATTTTTATTAAGCATTTCAAAAAATAATATCTACATATTTTTATAGATATAACAAGCATTAAAGCTAATTGTTTCCTAACATTTCATTACTACACCAAGCAATTTAAACTGTTTTTGCATTTTTACTGGTGTTCCTAACTTTTTGAATAGAACTATAAGTATATTTATAATAGTACTAATGTATATTTATAATAGGTTATAAATATACATTACTTCCATTTTATTTTATTTATAAACTTGTAAATTTCTGATATTACATATTAATATAGTTAAATAATTAAAGTGATTCATCTTACCTCATGCAAAGGATAAGCAGCTGTGTATACTTCATCAGCTAACAATTTCTTAATACCTGCAGAGAACAGTTTTACAATCATTAGGGGTACATCTTTCAAAACCATTTAAATGACAAGAGAGTCAACATTTAAAGTTAATATATATTAATATATATTCATTAATTTGCATATACTTATTTTTTTAAAAATAAAATAGACAAGACAATAGAAAATGAAAATAATGCTATGGAAAATCTCTTATAGGGTAGCTCGTTTCTTGCATTATGAGGCTATTGCTGCTTCATCGTTACACTACAAATACGCAAATCTTCTCTTAAGAGAAGTATAACACTACTTCAAGAAAACTGCTAGTTGGTGGGAAGATGAGTTAATAGAGATATATGTTTATCTGTATAAACATGTATCTGTATACGGGTCCAAGTAATGTTTGCACACATCAAGAGTGGCCAAAAAACTGATATTAATAAGATGTGCTGAGGTCAGTAGCGTACCCAGGTATCATCGTAAGGTGGGCATGGAGACCACATTTTTGGGTTTTTTTTTAGAACACCTGCGTTCATTTTCTTTAATTGTGAATTTTTTGTTGAGGGGGGGCATATTGTCCTCTCTGCCCACCCCTGAATAAGCCCTTGGCTGAGGTAGCAATGTTTCAAACAAACAGAAGCTAATTCTGGAGAAATGAGCTTAAATAACTTCAAAGGATGTGTCAGCGTAAACTATACCAGAATGTTTAAGTCAGAACTGTGCCTACGGCAGGAGTGTCAGCCATTTCCTGCAGCATGTGGCATGTTGGAAAGGCACTGCATGCCACCTAGAGACATATCCGGAAGACATTGTAATCAATACCTCCCACCCACACTTCTGATTCATGTCTAGCATCACTATATAATAAACATTATGTACTAAAAAGGGTTTAGGGCTGATAGCCTCAGACAACAGGAAATTTACTAGATGAACAAGTCAGTGCAAAGCATCATTTCAGTTCATAGTAAATCACCAAAGTAGGTGAAATGACATCCCATTGTTTTTGTTACATCCCATATTGTCAATGCCTTCACAAGTTTCTTGTTATTACACTACTTCCCTAGTAGAGAAGACTATTTACGTGTCACAAACTAAAATGATGCTTTCAACTAACTTGTTCATCTAGTAAATTTCCAAGTCTGAGGCTTTCAGGCCTAAACCCTTTTAGTACTGTACTATTGCACACCATCTGGTATCTCTCATATTGTGAAGTTAAACTTCATAACTGGATTGTGACTCATTGTATCACTGAGGTATCTACCTGCCCACTGATGAGAGGCTAACAAACGTCAAACAGTGCCATTTGGATGGTGGTATCCACCAAGAATATGACATATTAGTCTTCTCTGCTGGGGAAGCAATTGCTTATTCAAAGTAGTGCACCTTCATGATGGTGGGACCTGAAATATGGCACCTACCACACTGGAGGTGACCACCCAGATGTGAACCAATAAGCAGGGGGGGGGGGTCAAGGTGTGGTGCCCACATCATACAGAGGAAAGCCCCACTTTTGTGCTAC
This sequence comes from Mastigoproctus giganteus, assembly GCF_048544385.1. Lineage (NCBI taxonomy): Eukaryota > Metazoa > Arthropoda > Arachnida > Uropygi > Thelyphonidae > Mastigoproctus > Mastigoproctus giganteus. The sequence goes on from NC_143583.1 coordinate 69,095,361, forward strand.
CAGGCAACACTAGATGGTAGATGACTCTCATCAATGGGTGCAATACCACCACTTTGCTTATCGGAGGCTTGAAATGGTGGAAACCATGTTTAGTCTCTGGAGAAAAGCTCTGGCAAACCCCCCCACACCTTTCCCATCATGTAGTATGATTGATGTCTTTGAGGTTATGATGGACATAATGGCAAGCTCCAATCTTCCTTACATTTTGAAAGTACAGCTCTAAAACAGTGTTCACAGACCGGCCACTATAGAGTCCACCAGACTGAATCTATTGGTAACTCTCTAAGGAGGCTTCCGAATCAGCTAGTGTATAATCTCACTGCCTCTACTCAACCAGATAGTAACCAGAGGGAGTCTAAGTAGTGTGCATGAGGAGGGCATTGTCGAGGCTACATTATGTGAAGGAGCTGGGTACATTCTTACCACGTGTTCATCTTATCCAAAAATTTCATTACTTCACACATGTCCTTGCCACCTTTTCTTACTTCTGAATACATTGAGAATTGTCAAACTAATAGAACAAACTTATCTATGAAAAGATCTAAACCTTCCAAACACTTCCTTGTTAGCATTAGTAAAGGCACATGATACAAGAAAGCAAGCTTATAAAGCATCAGCCAAAAAAAAAACCCAAATATATGTATGGTTGGTCTCAGTTCGAATCTTAATGATGTCCACTTCACTTCTTCATCAGCCATTTTCAATCCACTGCAGGATGAAGACCTCTCCGGGAACTCTGTTTTGTGCAATGGCCATCATTTACTACCCACAAACTCATGAATTTCATCTGTTCATCTCCATTGTTGTCTTCCACATATTCTCTTAGCTCCTCATGGGTACCATTCTGTTATTTTCTTAGTCCATCTGTCATCACGTCTTTGAGCTATGTGTCCTGCCCAAGACCATTTTAGTTCTTTAGTTTTGATAAGAATGTCCTTTACTTGAGTTTGTTGCCTAATCCATGTGTTTCTCTTCTCATCTAACAGTCTGATTCCCAATAAATTCGTTCCATTCTTCGCTGTGAAGTTCTCAGTTTCTCTTCTATTCTTTTGGTGAGTGCCCAAGTTTCATTTCCATAAGTCATGGTGGGAGTATACATTGGTTCATTATTTTACATTTCAGACAAATTGGGATATTGCTCCTCAGTATGTGACTATATTTCCTGAATGCTATCCATTCAAAATTTATTCTTCTTTTGACTTCAAGCAATTTATCATTATTACAGCTAATGACATGTCCCAGATAAGTATATGACTCCACTTCACTTACAGTCTGCTAAATCCCATGTACTTTTTCTGACAGAATCCCAATTAACAGTTGATTCAACCCTGCTCATCTCAGTTGTCTGAATTATTCACTGTATCGTTCCTTTCGCTTCAAAGGTGATACTTGTGCATATGTCCATTCTGATATTCTCTGTCAGAGAATTAGTAATTTGGAATTTCCTGTTTTCAATGTTCTCTGACTTCAAATCTCTCTACCACATTTTGTCAAATTCATCTGTTGCCTCTATCCTTCTCCCAACTCCACTAATCACTTGGAACTCTGCCTTCCTCTCTTTTAAACTTGACTTTCTTCGGTCAAACATTCCTAATAGCGAGGTAAGTTTTCTTGGCAATATCAATGTTCTCAACTCCAGCTGGCTTCCGTTTTCTAGTCACAGGGACCCAGTGGTCAAGATGCTCAAGCTTTTACAATTACCAATGACCTTGCAAACATTGTTCATTTACCTATCACAATACCAGAGAATTCTAACCATGTAGCCAATGCGCTTGATTTTTTTCTCACAAACAGCTCTTCTAAGTACACAGTCGAGGTAAGTGGTCCTCTAGGCACACCTCAGATCACAACTTGGTGGTGATGATCACTTCTCCAATGGAGCCTGTCTCTTGTGGCCATTCTCAACTTTGTGTAGTCTGGCATTACAAGAATGCAAAATGGGATGATCTGTGAGATTTCTTTTCTCCCTTTCCTTGGTCGGATTACTGTTTCAAATCTTCTGATTTGAACATTTGCTCAGATCACGTCAGTGAAATTATTCTTGTAGGGATGAAATCCTTAATTCCACACTCCACCTTAAAATCTCATCCTTTATCTAAATCTTCGTTTTCCAATAAATGTGGCGCCTCTGTAGCCAGGTGGGCAGGAGCAGCAGTGCAAAGCACATGCTTCTTGAATAGACTGGTTTTCGAACCCCTGAGCCACCAAATACAGAGGACGCAGAAAGGTCAAGGAATGACCACCGCATATCCCCGGAGCAATATGGCCTTAGTTGCTAATGCTCATAAAAACCAAATAACAACAACAAATAAATGTGCTAAGGCTGTTCGAGAGAAGGATGTGGCATATCACAATTGGCTTGTATCCAAATCTCCAGGTTCATTTTCTGCCTACACCAAAGCTTGCAATAATTGTAAAGCAGTTATTAATCAGTCCAAACTAGATTTCGAACAAGCTACGGGTAGAAAACTTGCTTCTTGTCTAAATGGTAGCCACACATTCTGGTCTCTTGCCAAAACTATTAGCCCATCTCTGTTTCCACTTCAGCCAAAACCAGTTGGTTCTATTGTTACTTCAGCTATAGATAAAGCTGACCTGCTAGCATCCTATTTTTTTTCTAACTCATGTTGGAAGGAAAATGGGATGTTGGTAAACCACCTCCCACCGTTATCAGTAACACTCCATTTAATGCCTCCTGTGATCTTCCATCAAAAGGATGTCAGAAGGATTTTGATCAATCTTGATGATTAAAAAAGGTCAAAGTCCTGATGGTATTTTTTTCTCCACTTGTTCTCAAAACCTGTGCTCCTGAACTTATACCTGTATAGTGTCGCCATTTTTCACTTTCTTATTCCAGAGGTGTTTTTTCTTCTGCTTGGAAATTTACTCATATCCAGTCAGTTCTTAAAGTGTAAAGTATTTGATGTCTAACAGCACCAAGCATTTCCCCCATCTCCACGTTGTGTACTCTGTGAAGGCCAGAAGTTTTTCAAAAAGTGTAAGTGGTTATGTCGTGTAATGTCCTGTTATGTTGTTCCTCTGACCTTTTAGCTGTTGGACCCCCTAGTGGGACCTCCCCCCTGTTGCCCACACTTTGTCTCAAGGATGCAGATCAGGCAATAGAGGGGTCGATCATAATTTTTACTCTGGCAGGCCCTGCCACCTAGTTTCCAAAGATTTCAGTGGCTAGGGCCTATAAAATAAGAACAAAAAAAAAAATAAATAAATAAAATTTAGCATTGGGGTTAAGTAAAGCCGCTGAATTAAAATAAGTTAAAGTGTGAAGTTAAGAAATTTGGATGCTAGTTAAGTTAGGTTAGGGACATATGCAGTAGGTTTGGTAAGTCAGAGTGGGGGAAAAGACTGAAGAGATAAAAATATGGGGACAATAGGGAAGACGACCCCAGAATGTCAGTGGGGACGGGCCCTACCAGAGGAAAGAGGGGAGGCGGGGGAGACAGAAGCCAATCTCCCCCTCTCCCTGCCTTGGGGTGGTGATTTAAAGTATACCAGGTGAGGATACTAGTACAGATCGTCAATGGCACAGTCAACTCAGGTTAGTTATCCAATTTGCATATTGTCTCTATATCAGTGCATCAATATCCAGTTTGAGATCACATCTAGTGTTGTCATTCATGTAGTGTGGCTCCATCCAGTAGGGGACCTAGCTCTGCTCTAGTTGGAGTTCCAGGATACTGGGTTTTAGTTTAGGTAATCCTTGGCTCTTGATATTTCCTCATCCCTTCGTGCATGATGTTTAGTGATTGACTTGGGCACCTTGCAGATGTCTGTTGTTGTTATGTGGAAATGATCTCATTCTTGCAAAGAGTTCAGTTGCAAAGCATGACAAAGCTTTGTATTCCTCCTTGCTATCTAAAAGGTGGGATTCTTGCCCTTTTGGTAAGTATGCTATTTGTGGCAATGAGTCTTGCGTAGGTCGTCCTACAATGTGCAGTCGTGCATGAGGTGGCGGTGCCTCCGTAGCCAGGTGGGCAGGAGCAGCAGTGCGCAGCACACACTTCTTGATTAGACCGGGGTTCGAAAATCTGTGCCCACCAAATACGGAGGATGTGGAAAGGTCAGGGAATGACCACCGCAAAAACCCCCGGAGCAATATGGCCTTAGATGCTAATGCTCCTAAAAACCAAATAACAAACAACAACAACAACAACAACAACAACAAACAAGCATGAGGTGGCCCCAAGATTCCAGGCCACCACAGGCACACGTGGGATCACTGATGATGCCGAGTGAGGTTAGCTTTCCATTTATTGGCCCGTGACCGGTGAGAAGGTAGGTAACGGAAGGTAGGAACTTGCAAACAAATATCAGATACAAATAAAACTACATTATTTGTATCTATCTAAAGAATATTATTGTAATCATTATTAATATTAGAATATTTGGGAATTAAAATACTACGAAAAATAAGTTTTAAATACTCACCAAAGCCAAACACATCAGTTGGATCATTGGTAAAACTTTTACGTTTCAAAATAAAGTCTACAATTCTGGAGCGCTGTGCTGGAGTGAAGAATTCTTCTTTTCTTCGAGGAATATCAAACCTAAACAATGAAATCTTATGTAAGTATCCAAATGAAATATAAATCACTATCTTTACTTTGTGCTATTTGGATGGTGAATGTAATAATATTTATTCTTTCTTCATTTTTTTAAGGATATGCCCATATATTTTCAGCTAATTTTATATAATGGACAATCTAACCGCATCTATTTGACACCTTGTTATGCACATATTTGACTAGCCATCGTGTGTATGAAAATTTGAAGTGACATGCACAAAACACATATGCCACCATGTTAATACTCTTTTTCACTGGTATAATTTCAGTTTATGGTTGTCCATGAGCATTTGTTGCATATCTTGACTTGTTATATATTTTGTGTATAAAATTTTATATACAGTTCTTATATACATATATATTCTTACAACCCATACTGTAAACAAATGAGTGCAAAAAAATATGTATTTAAAAAAAAACAGAAAGCATTAAATATTGAAATAAAACTGGAAGTTTTAACATTTAGGAAAAAATAGTTTCTAAGCTGGAGCCAGACATCAAAAGAAATCAAAATATTCAGCAGAAAATTAGATGAATTAATTGAGCAGCTACAAATTTATTTTATAAGAAAGAAAGAAAAAAAAAAAGAAAGCTAGGCAACTGACCATTATTCATTTTTTAAACAATCCAGTCCAATACAAGATCAAATGATTCAGATCAATCCCCCACCCACTTTTAGCATTAGCAGAGGCATTTGATGCAAGAAAGCAAGCTTATGCAGCATCAGCCAAAAAAAAAAAATAAATAAATAAATAAAAAATAACCACTACCACTTCACCCCTCTGTCCGTTCGAAATACCTGTCCAGCTGAGCCTTAAACTTATTTAGGCTATCAACTTCCACGACAAGGGATGGAAGTCTGTTCCACCAACCAACCACCCGCTGGCTAAAGGCAAATTTCCTCACGTCATTCCTACATCTATCTTTCCTCAATTTGAATTTATGCCCTCTCAGGTGATTATTCTGAGCAAGAGGAAGAATCCCATCAGCATTGAGCGTGCTCAAACCATTCACGGCTTTATACACCTCTATCAGATCACCTCGCTGGTGCCTAGTCTCCAGACACTATAATTTGCAAAACTTAAGCCTTTCTTCGTAAGAGCACCCCTCTGTTCCATTCACCAATCTTGTTGTCCTTCTCTGTACTCATTCCAGCATCTCTACATCCTTCTTGAAATGAGGCCTGTAGACATGTATACAATACTGTAGGTGTGGCCTGACCATTGCCTTATACAAGGGAATAATCACCTCCTTATTCCTGCTAGAAAAATTCCTATATATCATCGACAATACACCATGAACTACTCTTGCAGCCCGTCTGCACTGCTCAGAAAACTTCATATCTGCCTGCACAACCACCCCCAGGTCCCTTTCATTCTCTACCACTGTCAGTGTAGTACCACAGAGTTTATACGTTGCTCTGGGGTTGCTGTTTCCCATATGTACTACATATGGGAAACAGCAACATTTGTCAATGTTAAACTTCATTTGCCACCTCTCAGCCCATCTGCTCAACCTTTACAGATCCTGTTGCAGTAGCATAGTGTCAGTAGTGTCCTTGACAACCCTGCCAACCTTCGTATCGTCTGCAAACTTGGACAATAAGCTTGATATATCATCTTCAATATCATTTATAAATACAGAAAACAATAATGGACCCAAATCTGAACCCTGAGAGACTCCACTAATAACATTAGTCCACGATGAGCAGTGTCCATTGATTACCACTCTGTCTTCTCCCCCTCAACCACCCCTTTATCAATAGCAGCAATTTGCCTCCAATGCCACACTGCTCCAATTTGTGCAGCAGTCTTCCATGTGCAACAGTATCAAAAGCCTTTCTAAGATCCAAGTATATAATATCAAAGTTATTCCCTGCATACAGTTCTTTTGTGACTGCATCATAGTTATCCAATCAAATTGGTCAGGCAAGACTTCCCCTTAACAAAACCATGCTGTGTCTGAGCTATAATTGAAGTCTTGTCTAGATGATCCTGCAGTGCTTCTTTAACCAGTGCCTCCATTAATTTTCCGGGAACAGAAGTTAAACTAATAGGTCTATAATTACTTGTGTCGCCCTTTGATCCTCCTTTGTGAATTGGGGTCACATTTGCACATCTTCAGTCCATGGGTACTTCCCCCGAGTCCAAGGAAGCTCTCATAATTATGGCTAAGGGTTTGCTTACTTCCTTTGCTGCCTCCTTTAATATAACTGGATAGATCCCATCAACCCCAGGTGCCTTTCTTGTGTTTATCTTCAACAATTTCTTCTCCACTTTACTCTCAGTTATTACAAGATTATCTAGCTTACTGCCAGAGTTGAATACACCTCTGGCATTCCCCTCGCTGAATAACTCCTCATGTGTGAATGTCGATGCAAAATATTCATTTCGTTTGTTAGCTACCTGAGCAGGATCATCAACAGTTGACCCATCGATATCAAGTGGACCAATCTGATTCATCCCCTTCCTTCTAGAGTTTACATAAGTAAAGAACTCTTTGCTGTTTTTCTTTGTATCCCTTGTCAAAGATTTCTCGTAATCTGCCTTCGCCTGCCTAACCTCCTTTGTAACTTGGTTACAGATCAACTTGTATCTATCATAGGCTTCTGTGTCACATGTTAATTTGTATGTATCCCATGCATTTTTCTTCTCTGCCATATGTCTCATTAGTTCATCTGACATCCACTTAGGCCTAAACCTTGAACAATATTTCTTAGTTGGTATTTAAAGCCTAGTAGCTTCCAAGATAAGTTTTTTGAATGCTTCTCATTTTGAATTTGCTGTTGGTAACATCATCAGTTGGTCCCACTGTATAGAATTTAAAAACTGTCTCAGTCCATCATAGTCGCCTTTACGAAAGCAATAACCCTTCCCTTTACCCCTAATGGTAGTTACCTCTTTGAGTAAATCGTAAATCGCACTTCAGCACACTGTGATCACTGCCACCTAGTGGTTCATTTACCTGCAGATTCTTAATGCATGAAGAATCACTACTGATAATTAAATCAAGAGTATTACTCCCCTAGTTGCCTCCCAAACATGCTGATGTAGAAAACAATCATCCAATAAACCCACAAAATCCTTGCTAGTGTGAGTGACCAGCCCCCAAATTCCAGTCAATATCTGGGAAATTAAAATCCCCCATTTTTTGTTTGTTATTTGGTTTTTAGGAGCATTAGCAACAAAGGCCATATTTCTGCGGGATATGCGGTGGTCATTCCCTGACCTTTCCGCATTTTCCGTATTTGGTGGTGACGGGCTCGAACCCCGGTCTAATCAAGAAGCGTGTGCTACACACTGCTGCTCCTTCCCACCTGGCTAGGGAGGCGCCTCTGATTTACTGGCCCACTCTATTTCACTGTACAGTTTCTTATTATACTCATCAGAGTCATTAGGCCTATAGCACACTCCTACTCTCAATTTTGATCTCCCAATCCTTATGTCACACCAAATTGACTCGACACTGCACTGTCCAGCAATGTCGACTGGCTTCACTTCCTTATATTTTATGTATTTCTTAACTAATAGTATAACCCTCCTCCCTTCCTATCCTGTCTATCCCTTCTGTAGACATTGTACTCCCCAAATTCCAGTTTTGCATTCCTTATATCTGTGTGACACAACGTCTCTGGAATCCCCACAATATCTGCTTTGATGTTTTGAGCAATACCTCAAATTCATCAAATTTATTTACTAAACTCCTAGCATTGGTGTACACGCAAGTATACATGCACCTGTTCTTTTTCTTAGCTACTCTAACACAACCCATGTGTTTACTTGTACCCCAATGATTCCCAGCAGTCTCTGAAATATCCTGCATCTTATTTTCCAGGCTGCGGCTCATTCCAATAGATGCAGTGCAAGAATCACTTTCACCTCTGCCAGTGGCTACCGTTAATCTATTAGTCCTTGTATCCCCCAAATCTAGCAGTTTTCCGACCCACCTAACACTGCCTCGATAGCATCAGCAAACATTCTTGCACCCTTTCTATTTAAGTGTATCCCAAATCCTGTAGAAGCAGTCTCTCCTGTTAACAAGTACAGTCCAGGATGAAAAAAATTCTACCCCTTGAGCCTTGCACAATCCCTCCAGGGCCGAATTGATCGACAAGGCTCTCATCATATACTCCCTCCTATCGTGTCTGGGCAGAATTGCAGACACTTTCAAATTCAACCCTAATTCACGGCTTTTTTTCAACAGTGACCTGTACTTGCTAAGTAATTCCGCCGGTCTCCTACTCTTAATATCATTAGTGCCAACGTGTACAACTATATCACCTTTTGTGCCCTTAAAAGATGATATCCACTCTACAACGTCACTTCTTCATATCGAAAAAATTAATCAAAAACAAAATATTGTTCATGCATAGTTTTCTCACAAATTTGTATTTAATAACATTTGAATTTTAACATATTATTTATCAATCATTGGATGTATATGTTTAAAAATGGAGCGAGTAATGATACAATTTATGGCTTTTATGAAACCTACTGTTTATACTGTTTATGTTTTTTTTCGTATTGATTAAGAAATACTGTTCAAGGTTTAGACCTAAATGGGTGTCAAATGAACTAATGACACTCGCGGCAGAGAAGAACAATGCATGGGATGCATATAAATTATCAGGTGACACAGAAGCCTATGATAGATATAAGCTAATCTGTAATCAAGTCACAAAGAAAGTTAGGCAGGTGAAGACAGATTACAAGAAATCTTTAGCAAAGGATAATAAGAAAAACAGCAAGAACTTCTTTAGTTATATAAATTCTAGAAGGAAGGGGATGAATCACATTGGTCCACTTGATATCGATGGTTCAACTTTTGCTGATCCTGCTCAGAGAGTTGACAATCTGAATGAGTATTTTACATCTATATTCACACAGGGAGTTATTAAGGGAGGAGAATGCCAGAAGTTTATCAAAGTGTAACAGGGTGCTTAATGATTTTGTAATAACTGAGAGTAAAGTGGAGGAGAAATTGTTGAAGTTAAACATTAAAAAAGCACCCGGGGTGGTGGGATCTGTCCAGTTGTATTTTATTTTATTTATTAATTTTTTTTTTTTGGTAGTTGTTGGCGCATCGGCTTCTGTGGCCATAATGCACCTCCCAAGGTGTTTGCAGTACTTTGATCCAAGCCCGAGGCAGGATTCGAACCCGCAACCTTTGGGTTGCCAGGCAGGCACTTTACCTACCTGGCTAGCCCGGTCAGCCCAGTTGTATTAAAGGCAGCAGAAAAAGTAGTAAGCAAACCCTTAGCCATAATTATGAGAGCATCCTTGGACTCATGGGAGGTACCAGATTCAGCCTATTCATGTGAGTGGATAGTAAAGAAAAATGAGTAGTAATGCTTATAATTCCTGGGAACTTTTGAATTAACTCCTAGAGTTAATTCAAAGTAATGCCTACCCTATGTTCTTCTTTGTGTTACTATGGAAATATTGACTATTTATTCCTGAATGCTAAGCTCTCTAACATTAATCAAATGCATATTGATATTGGTGGTATAGGCGTGTTATCAGCCTTTTAGAATAATTTTGTTTGACTCTGAATCATGTTTAGTGTTGCCTGACATTTGATATGTTTTTATATCTAAATGTAAACCCCTCTAGACAGCAGTTCTCAAACTTTAGTGATATAAGAAACACCCCCCCCCCCCCGCTTGAAAAAAATTTTGTGGGATTTTTTTTTTAAGTTGAAAATGTTCTTACAGACTGCCACACTTAGAAATATTCTTTTTTTGTTCTAAATTTTTTCAGCTTTTGAATACTAATAAATTTTGGACATTATTCATGAAGCATCTATATGGATCCCCAGAGGGCACCATATAGAAATGCTGCTCTGGACGATTCTGTATCAGGATCTTGCTTTTAATGTGTGTATCTAGTAATGAAATAAGCAATAAAGAAATTTATATATATAAATAGGCTTAAATTATCTGTTATAAATGGCAAGCAAAGGCAGATTATAAGAAATCTTTGACAAAGGATGCAAACAAAAACAGTAAAGACTTCTTTACTTATGTAAACTCAGGAAGGAAGGGGATGAATAAGATTGGTCCAATTGATATTGATGATTCGATTGTTGATGACTCTGCTAAAGCAACTGACAAGCTGAATGAGTATTTTGAATCTACATTCACACATGAGGAGTTAAGGGAGGAGAATGCCAGACGTTTATCAAACTGTAACCATGAGCTAAAGGATTTTGTAATAACTGAGAGCAAAGTGGAGGACAAATTGTTGAAGTCAAACATAAGAAAGGCACTTGGGGTGGATGGGATCTATCCAGTTATATTAAAAGAGGCAGCAAAGGAGGTAAGCAGGCCCTTAGTCATGATTATGAGCACATCCCTGGACTCAGGGGATGTCCCCATGGACTGGAGATGTGCAAATGTAACCCCAATTCACAAAGCGGGAAAGATGATACAAGCAATTACAGACCTGTTAGTTTAACTTCTGTTCTGGAGAAAATAATGGAGTCGCTGGTTAAAGAAGCATTGCAGGATCTACATAAGACTGCAGTTACAGTTCAGACACATCATGGGTTTGTTAAGGGACTTGTCTGATCAATTTGACTGGATACTACGATGTGGTCACAAAGGAACTGGATGAAAAAAATAATTTTGATATCACATACTTGGATTTTAGGAAAGCTTTTGATACTGTTGCACATGGAAGACTACTGTACAAGTTGGAGCAATATGGCATTAAGAGCAAGTTGCTGCTATGGATAAAGGGAGGGTTGAGTGGGAGAAGACAGAGTGGCAATCAACAGGCACTGCTCTTCGTGGACTAATGTTATTAGTGGTGTCCCACAGGGGTCCTTGTTGGGTTCGTTGTTGTTT